>NC_138834.1:14021620-14141092 GCF_965183815.1 Platalea leucorodia
CATGGTGATCAGCACCCAAAAGGCACTAATTCCTTCTGTAAGTTGTATACAGGCACGTACGTTCATGTACATTCACAATTTTTATCTTCTGTGAGCACTAAAAATAGCTTTGCCTTTTATCTTTGCTTGTCAGTGGTGTCCATACATAAATACAGTACATCTCATAAAGTCTCTTTTGTGCCCACAATGAGCCTCTAATTAATACTGCATATAATTCCATAACATTTATTATTAATAAGTATTAATACAACTAAAAAAAAAAAAAATAGTACCATTCTCAGGATTATGACTCTGGCCTAGCATGTCTGGGATGGAAAAATGTACAGAGATGATAACTGCATTTCTTGTTTTCTTGGCATAAAAATCAAACAAAACTAAATGAAATTAAACAAATCAACACCAGGATGTTTTAATAACCATATCACTTTCCTGTGCACATGATTCTTTTTTGTGATATAGGTTTGATTGTACTGATGGTGCAAAAAAAAAATTTGCCAGTAAAGCCTACTGTTGTGAGTAGTGCACCGAAGTTTAAAAAAAATAAATCTGCATATATTCATATGCACTTGTAATAGAAAGTATTTTCAGGTTTAATACCGAGTAGTTTCACGGACCTTCCTCTTCGGCAATACAAAGGGGAGCCAGCTGGGACAGAAAGGGCTATCAGACAAGTGAGTGAGAGGGAGGATGGTGGGCATAGGAGCAGTGGAAGTCTATCTGCGCGAGAAGCTAATGGCACAGATGGGGAAGAGGGAAAATACCTGTTCTCTTTTTCTCATCTTTGCAGAAATCTGCTGGAAGTCTGTGATGTTTAATGCCAGGAGCAGTAGTGGGAATTTTCTTGTATCAGTAGGTCTTCTCGGAATGAAAGGGGTATGGAGGTCTGCAGCTTTCTGCTCACGGCTGTTCAGCCATCATGGGAGTTGTTGCTTCCCGAGAATTCTTCCCTGAGAAGGTACGGTAGCCACTCTGTGTAGGATGGGATTAGATAAGAACCTTCTATCATTCACTACTAAAATGTAGCTACTTCTAGGATAAAACATAGTAGTTACCACTGGACTGGAAGAATACATAATGGTTCAAAGACTTATTTCACAATCCTTTACCTTTTATGGGACTTGCAATGCAATTCAATGCTAAAAGTTGCAATGAAGTGGGAAAAGATAATCTCTGCTAATAATCAGTTTATAAAATGAGTTCATACTGATGACTTACCTTGAAAATTCTGGTCCGGTAGAAGTTGGAAGCTAAACTAATCCTAAGCAGGCCTAATTCAGAAGGATTTGTTTTGTCTTATACCAAAACAAAGTACATTTCTGACTGCTATCTGATATTAGAGCGGATTTTCTGAAGGCTTCAGTTCTCACCTAGGCAAATAAATAAGGATTCAAAATATTTTCTCCATCCAGGACACATCAGATAGGTTTAGCTCGTTCCAAAAATCTGTCTAGTCACTCTGGAGCCTAAATGACAGCTTAGCCATTCTGAAAATCTGGCCATTTCTGCAACATGGAGCAGAATGCAAATAGGTTTACTTTTGACAAAACAGTGCTGTACACAAGGGCCATTTAGTCCTGGGTTAACAAGTGCTCCTTTTATCAAAGTGGTGATCATTTGTAACCTGTGGCTTATAAGTGTGGGCTACCGTATATCTGGTTTGTCCAGAAGTTTTGTTTATAAATAGAAAGGAACTTTGTGCTTTGCCTGTTTGCCCAGGATTTCCTGACATTCAACAGCCTTGCTGGAATTCTAGTTTTGCTGTGGTTGCTGAATGTTCGCAGGTATCAGGCATGCAGCTGCTGTGTTGTACTTGCATGTAGGACGTACTACACTGTACGGTTGATCTGAGCAGACATAGAAAGCCTAACATTCTCAGCACGCTAGACTGACTGCGCATGCTTGCAATTGATCGTGGAGCACATTCAGATTCGTTGCAGAGTCACTCTGCACGTAAGTGCATGTTGCTGTCTAGGAGCCCTTTCTGTCCAACAGACATTACTGTGAACAGTTTGCAGCATTAGTAAGAGAAAATTTCCAAATGCTTTGCGCACTTGAACTTCAGACAGTTTCCTCATCCTAATTAAAGCTGGTGAGTGGGAGTGCCCCAATCCTCTTCTGGCATATGAGTGTTGTTTTCTGACTGATACAGATGAGAAGGGTTTGGTGTAGCTTAATAATAGTTGTGCTTTGAAGAAATGTTTGGTTTATACAGTTAAAAAGGAAAAATTGTTTTGGGTTGTAAAGGCCTAAAGGGCATAATCTGTACTATCTGATCCATTTTGGTTATGAGCTACTACATTGAAGCACAAAACAGCCACTTGATTTCTTAAGCACCTGAAGAGGAGGAGAAGCAGGGGGCTTGAGGGTGGAGGACAGGGGAGCAAACAAACCTTGGCCAGAGCTTTCACAACAGAAGTTTCATTGTTTTAATTTAGAAACAGTCACATGTGTAAATGTTGCAATTTTTTCCAGCATTTCCATTAGCACATTTAAATCACAGTTGTTGGAAATCTTGTTACAGGTAAGAATGTACTTTTCATAAGCTCTTCGAGAACAGTGAGGGAAGCAAAATAAGAAACAAAACCCTTTTTCCTGATTTCCCCCCCCCCCGCAAAGTCACCTAAAAATGAGGGGATTAACTATTAAGAATCAATAGGAGGCACTTTTGAAAGAGGAAGCATTGCCATCCAGATTTGAGGGAAATGAAGCGTTTATTGGAACAAAAATACCCTCTTTGTTCCAATGTTACTTCATTGAATTGTGTATTCCCTTCTGAAGAGCATGAAAAGCAATTGAAGAAAATGTTTTATGCCACTCTTCCTTTCTTTTACCACTCATGTCTTTTTCTTTATGTCTTCCTGTTTTACCTTCTTTTCTGTGTGTCCATCTTTCTCATTAAATTACTAACCAGTGCTTTTCTAATTAATGCCAGTGTAATGTAATGTTTAATGAAGCTCTGTGTGGGGCGTTTGGTTTCTTTTTGTGATTCGGGCCTGACCACTGAGATTAGCAGCATCTGTACAAAGCTGCAAAGTCCCTTGGGGCACTGAGCAACAGTTTGAACTCTTTTTTTTTTTTTTTTTTTTTTTTTTTTTTTTTTTTTACAAAATGAAAGTGACTGGTGCGTAGGATTAGTAGAAAGTATCCTCTTCATAAAAGTGACTGTAACTGTTTACCTTGCAGCTTTCTGAATCAGTTGATATTTGTTCGCTTTCTTCTAAATTATTAAAGATGATGGAGTTAGGTACAATGTTATTGTAATATAGCTGCAAATTGAGCTGGAAAAACTATTTTTAAGAAAAATGATGACATGATGCTGGCAAATTTTGTCTATAAATATTCCATAAGCATTTTTACAGTTATACCTGTCATTGGAAAATACTAAAAAATGTTGCATATGAATATATTTCAGCTTGCAGGTTGTTTGCAAACAGGTTTGAGAGACTTTTTTTCCTTGAGTCTTCACAATTTTTTAGGCAGTTGGTCATCCAGATCACACGATGCTATTTCTGTTCCATTTTAGTTATGTAGCTCACAGTGTCAGAAGAGCCTTATCGGTAAAGCTACATGTATGCTGACAGAACAGACACTTGTACAGAGGTACAGGAGCACAACTCTTCATAACATTTTCGTTACCCACAAACACAGTTTTTCTAGTGGGAAGTGTGTTTGTGAAGAACAGGCTAATACGGTAGTAATTACTGCTGAAATGCCTTTGTGATTGGTGCTTTTCTGGGGATCAGCATGTACTAGTGTTCCCCAAGAAGCGCTGCAGGTCAGAGTGGTCTTACAAACCGTTCATCCTGTTTTTCGGGAGCACTGGGAAGCATAATCCTCAGTTTAAGGTATCAGTGAGGGACATATTCCATGAAATCTTTGGGCACTTGCGTGAATTAGCCTCAAAACAGCAGTGTTCTGCAAAGTATCCCATTTGAAGAGCATTAAGCAGGCTGCCGCATGTTTCCTGGGACTCGCAGGAGGGAGTGAAGGACTGGTGATTGGCAAGACAGTTTTTAGATGTCAACACTGAAACGGTTGGCATTACCAGAGATGTGTTCAGAGAAGTTGGACTGTGGTGAGTCAATACCTGAAATGATGAGGTGACTTTGTCTGCAAAGCAAATCCAAGCACTCTTACGATAACTAAAAAGAGCAATGGCGCAGGTCTTGGTGTTGTCTCGTAAACATGCGCTTACTGGTATGAGTTAGGCGTGGGTGTTTGTTGTTTCCAATCATATTATTCCTTTCTTGTGTATTTGTTTTTCCAGTGGGATTGGAAAGACAGTGTCACTTTCAGATGTGTGATGAACTCTGTCATAATCTAGCTCTTAATGACTTTATGGCTCCTCCTGCCATGGTAATTAAGTTTATCCTCTGCTGGCACCATCCTGCATCATTTAGATGAAGACAGAACATTATTAAGGAGCATCATCATAGTTTTCCTGAGAGACTATGTATTGAAGCAGAAAGTATTTAGGACACAGTTTAATTTTGAGGTTTGTTTTTATTTCAGGAGAAAGATTTGCAACATGATTATGTCTTTTTACACAGTAACAAGCAGGAGGAGAATGCAGATTAGAGTGTTTAAGGGAAACCAAGAAAATGTACATACTTTGAGACACATATGTGCTTCTTATATGACTCTCGCCCATTGCTTCATACAACCGCTATTTACATTTGGAGCTAGTGGTTTCTTAAATGCTCAGAGCCCACAATTGAGCCCAGATTTCCAAAAGTGCTTGGCACCCAGCAGTTCTCACTGAGACATTTTTATGGCCAGATAATCAAAATTGCTCAGCATGGTGGAAACTAGGGAGTTTTGAAAAATCTAGCCACTTATTTTAATGCCCAAATGGAGGCTGGATTCCTCAGGAAAGCTGGTTCATATATTACAGTTCCAGTGACTGTGTATCAATCCTGCAAGTACATTTTTTTCTCTTACGGACATACAGTCTATCATATATCTGCCCTTCAAAAACTTTCCCATTCATTCTTCTGTATAAATTGTAATTACATTAGTTTCATTGAATTTGGAAAGTTGTTGGTACCATACGAAAGAATCAAAGTTCGAATGAAAATCAGATCCAGTAATTATAGGATTTTCTACAAGCTTGACTTGGAAATGAAATAAAGACAAGAGACACCTGTTTCCAGGTTAGGAAGCAAACAAAACCAAATTGTAAAGGGTGAGGGTTGCTTAGATGAACTGCTTCTTATAAAGCAGTTTGACAGCTGAAAAGAAAAACATTGAGGTAACTTGTAAAGTGAATAAGCTTTTAGCTGTTACATTTGCAATTTTCCGCTTAGTGTTGCCTACCCTACTGAGCAGACAGACTTGGTAGTACGTAATGCGCCAATAATAATAATCAGCATTTACTTTGTACTATGAAGATATTAACTAACTAGCCTAACACCCCTTGCAAGGTAAGGAAATAGTATGATTGCCACCTTGCCTGTGGCAGAGCAAACATACTAGCAGAGGTTAAGGTCAAGGTTTGCCAAGAGAGTTGCTGGTTGTGTTGTTCCTCTCTTAGTTCTTCTAACAGTTGCAGAACCACCTCTTAGTGTCCCCAAGAGACGTGCTTCCTCTGCACTATTTTAAGGACCTGATTCTTATCAACAAACGTGCTGTACCATTTGTGATAATAAAGGATTATTATGAGTATTTCATGATGGTCAGGGTATTTCACATCTGCCCGCAGAAGGTTTCTTTTACTCAGGTAATTGTTAGACATGAATGGCAATTTCTGTGCTTCCTAGAATTTCAAGTAAGTGCAATTAATAGTGATCTCTATGCCTCATGAAGTCATTTGGAAGTAGGCATAGGGAAGGTCAAAACGTCTCATATGCTGGAGGAGGGGTATGTGGATGTAGAGTCAGCAGAAGCCATGACTGAGACAAAGAAAGGTGGGGGATCTTGATTTTGTGGGACCCGTATTACGTGAACCTCCTTCTTCCTCATGCTGGCACTTGCTGCCAGAAGCTCAGCAGTCCCTGTAGGAGTTGAACTGGCACCTAGGAGTCTTGTAACATGCAGCTTCCGTTTCTGAGGGATCTAACATCAAATATCTGTGGGTAAAGGACAGCATTGCAAGGCTCAGTGTTCCAGCTAAGGGAATTATTCTCTCCTCACGTGCTGCTCAGTAAGTAGGCCGTATTATCAGCGTAGGTCGTACTAGCAGAATGCCTTAAATTGGACCCTTTGGGTAAGAATCAGCTTCCAGTGCATTCACCTAAGGACTTTCAGTTTTACGTAACTCCTGTCAGAACGACATGGTTCCTTGCTAGCTACCCTCTAGAAACTGACCCTTTTTTTGCTAAAGGTTGAGTAGGGCTGCATTTTCAGAAGCACCTAAGTTATTTTTCCTAGCCTGTGTACTGTTACCAGGAGTAACGCAGATACTTAGGAGTGTGAGTCTCATTAAAAGTAGCAGATGGAAGCCCAGTTCTTTGAGTATAATCAGGTACCTACCTCTTACTGATTTCGGTAGATATAGGTTTATAAATATTTTTAGTATATTGGACTATGGCGTGTCTGAATTAATAGTTAGAGAGGTTCCCCTCAGGCCCCGTTTTCCTCACCATGTGCACTCTTATGCCTCTTAGCTTGACCACTAGTTTTTCTCTTGCAAAGCCCTAAAAGCACTGTGGAGCTTCTGTTTACAAGGTTTGGTACACATTTTCCTGGGAAAGGAATGACCTCAGGATTATCCCACTCCTCGTTGTTCTTAGACTGTGAAACATATTTGTCCACTATCCTCTCTCAACTGCTTGTAAGCAGTAAACTCAAGAGACAAGCCTGGGAGAGGTGGATTGTTTGCAAACCTATATCTAAAAGGACTTCATTTAGCCCATAGTAAGCAATAATGTGAGTAGCTTCAGGGAAGATAAGTGGCTTGCGTGGTGTCGGTTGATGAATTAAAAAAGAATTTGTCTTTTAATTACTTTGATACTTTGAAAATCTATGTGTAAGTCTTTCCTTCAAAGAAAAGGAACTTAAACTTTTTAGACAAAGAGGTCTCTGACTGACTTGAGGCGTTATGACACTAACTGGTTGCAAGTTCATTCTGTTGCTGGATCAGCTTCCTTAAACAGTCTTGTTAAGAAACCTCTGCCAAAAATTGTATTTGAGGCTGGCTTAACATGGTGGTAAAAGAACTCTTTCATCTGCTTTCTTCCAGCAACAAGTGCTAGCTTAAAAGTAAGGTGCTGAAAAGGACGAAATAAATGCTATGTCAGTATGCTGCTTTTTAATAGCATTACTAGTAGTGACTGGCACTGCAATATGTTAAAATACTCTGTGCTCTATGCTACAGAATAAAAATAGCTTGAGGAAATTTTTATGATATGTCTTCCTCATGTGACGTGTTTATGATTTCTCTTTTCAGGATAGACTTTTTGAAATCTAGTCCTTCTCTACTTGCCCTCTTTCCCACTTGGTTCGGATATCCCGTTCTTGCTTGGAGTGTCTCTCACAAAATCTGGAATTAGATACACAGAAACTTTGATTGTGTAGTCCTCCTTCCTCCTAATACAGTTGAATTTCTAGGACTGGGGGATATTTGTCATGCTGTTAGTATTGCAGGCAAGTTCTTGTGAATGCTGGTGGAACCATTTGTTTGCAAAGTAGCTCTACTTCTCTAATTTCTCATACCAGGTGCTCAAGAAAAAGACTACAGTTAGTCATTGGGAGAGAGCAAGGACAGAAAATATGTCTTTAGGAAGAAAAGGTTCCTCGCAGTTCAGAGGTGTCAGTTGACTATGAAAAGCAATTTTCTTTTACACAACTGTATTAATCTGTCTTTCCTGTTAGGAATGTTTTCCTTCCAAACAAAAGATTTTGCTGATTGTCTTGCCCTCCCTTCTTGTTTGCTTATTTTTCCTCATTGAATTATTCTACCTGATTACATGGACTTTTTATTGTTACTTTTCAGTGAAAGGCGAGGCTTGAAATTGGGCCAGTTGAAAGTAAATGAGTATTGGAGACCCCAAATATGATTAGCACAGGGTAAGGAGGTCCAGAAAACAAATATTCATGTCTGCATAATTTGTGTCAGTATCTGATGTGCTAGATAACAGGCATGTTAGTAGTCTCCAGGTCTCCATCCCCTACCTCTGTGGAGGGGAGAAAAAAAAAAAAAAGGAAAAAAAAAAAAAAGTTGTCGTGTTTATTTGACAGGTAAACAAACTTGTGACCAAATACACTGATGACTAGCAATTGCTGTCATTAAAAGAAGACCTCAAACAGTAGCCACTTCCTTGGGGGTCATTAAAAATCCATTGGCAGCTTCATGCAGCTTAAATTTACACCTTGAGCTCTTGCTCTTGCATTCTGCCTCCTTTTGCCCTTGTAATTTCCACTGGAGAATTAATCACTTCTTATCCAACCTGTTTAATTCCCCTGGTGGGGTAGAGTACAGACAACAGCTCTTGGTGGGAACAATAGTATAGTAATACTGTTCACCTTAATGCGTTTATTTCCAGCTCCCCTTGCATTGTTGTCCTGTTTTCTTTCTTCTTTTCCTACCAGTAGTTTAAGTGAGAAGGAGAAGACAAAGTTAGGTAACAAGATTGCTGCTGAAGCCCCAAGCTCAGATCTTTCAGTATGTAACTTTCCTGTACTTTCACTTTTGAATCTGTCTGGTGCATAGGTTTTATGCAGTGTTCAGTCTGCAAAATGAGTGATTTAATTGCCCTGCAGGGTATGCAGACCAAATAAAATGAAGTCCACATGAACTACTGTCATCTCTTCTGGCTTGACAAGAAAAGGTGATGTTAGATTTGCATCTGCCTTGGTGTTATTAAATCTTTCAGTATTTGGGTGTGTCATGTTCTGGAATTCCATTAAAACCTTATCATTAACTAAAGGGTCAGATTTCTAGTCTTCATCGTTGTAGAGAATAGCCTGAAAGCGCGTTCCCTAAGTGTGATAATGGCTGAGAAATGAGAAGGCAAATAAAAATCATCCCCACTTTGTTCTTTTCTGAATTCAAAGTTACTGGTTGATTTCTGTTTATTTATTTGTCTCTTTGGTTTTAAGATCCCATGACTGACTTTCGAATTCCTGGAATTGTGAATTTACACATCAGTTTTGCAGATACGGGAGGGGGCAGTTCTTAATTCTCTGGATGCTTATACTTGTGGAAAGAGTCATGCTGGGAAGCTGCTGGAAGTTACATGATGGAAAGTGCCACACCTGCTCTCAAAGGTTCAGTCTGGGAGCAGCATTTGTACTATGGAGAATGTAGATATTATGTGGCATTTGTAGCAGTGTGTGTAAACAAGGATGTTGGACTGGGATAGCCACATTGGTAAGATTGCATCCGTACAGGTATTCCCTTTCTGTCGGACATTGCTGCAAATGCCTTGGATTCAGTAATTCATGGAAGAAATGTGTCTTTCCTTTATAACCCTTCATGCAGAACTCTGTTGTCATGCTGTTTGCGAGCCCAGAATCAACCATTGTAAAATGAGTCCTTTCTGCTGTTGAACAGACATACCAAGGCCTTCTGATATTTCGCTTACCATGTAACATCACAGGCCATGCTGCTCCAGGAGACCCTGCTTAAGCCTTTTGTTCCAGCAAAATGCACACCTGCCAAAAATAACATGAAGGTTTACCGGCCAGTATTTCTTCAAACAGTGCTCCAACCCTCCCACATCCCAACCAAAGAATGTTTGTGTGTTGCTGCCAATTTCTGCCAACGGATAGAAGCAGTGGGGAATGCAGGAACTGCCACTAAGTTTCCAGAAGAGCAATGCTTGACATATTTTGGCCAAAGAGAAATCCGTAATCTTTAAGGAACAAAGATTCAATTTTCATGGAAATCAGTCTAATGGGAAGGGAATGGCAGGGAGATGTAATTCAGATTCAATGGGATGTCTATAAAATAAGCCAGAACAGTTTCTTAGCAGAAGGCAGGTCTGTGATCTTAGTCCCATTAGGATACATCTGGAATGTTGCCAGTTACTTCAGTGAAGTTGCTGTGGATTGACATGAGACTGACATCAGAATCTGGCTCACAGGAGCAGCTCATCTGACTTTACCCACTGGTAGCTGAGGTTACGATGTACCTCACTGAGAGCAAGTCTAGATTTTGAGATTAGGGTATTTTCAACCACCGTGTCTTTTCCAGATTTTCTTTTTTTGAGGGCAATCAGCATCTGCCTCAAGGGTATTTAATGACTTCTCAAACGGGAACAGTCCACAGGCAAGGCAACAATATGTTACAGTGCAGGCCACCAGCCTACTAGAAATGATACGTCTGCTGATGAGTGTAAAAGATTTTCTTGTTCTGTGACTTGGAAATTTCTTCACCGCTCAAATAAGATCCTCTGGGTAGAAATACTATGCAATATAATTGCTACTTTCTCATTGATCCTACAAAGTACAGATTGTAGAGTGTATCTTGAGCTAGAGTTTTTTTCTATTTAAGAATATTCTTCCTGTTATAGCTTCTATACTCAGTAAAAGAACATAAGGAGAAGGACATCCAGGATTTAGAACACTTGGTGAGGGAAGGGCAACTATGTGGTTGTTTTATTGTGTCCTCCTCATTCTTCAAACTACTACATAATCTTTAGTGGAAACCCCAAATGAATTTATTGTTTGATTAATTAATGGGTTGGTTCCTTAGCAGGTATGATTTGTTGTTAATGGAGCTATAATAAGTCTGTGTTGATTTGTACCATGAATCCAACTCTTTGAAGTAAAGAACTGTAAAGTGTTAAGTATTCTCTGTGGGTGAGCAGAATCAAATACTGTGCGTGGGATGTGTGTGTGTACATAAGTTAGAATTTATATCTTGGGCCCCTAACCTTCTTTGTGGTGCGTTGTAAAGAGAAGGTCTGGGAAATTCCCTTCTTACCCTACCTTTAAGTGTTCTGTAGCTCTTTCTGTGGTTTATATTATATGGCTAGTATTGCGCTGGGAAAAAATTGTCCCAGTTTGTCTTTTGTTGTTGTTCTTTTTTTTTTTTTTCTCTAAATGGTTCCAAAAATGTCACTTTAGGTTTCTCATTGTCAAGGTTTTCTTTGAACCAACAGAGAGAACCAGTAAATTCAGTAACAAAAGTTCAGACCCCTTGGCCATAGTGTTCCTGGGCTTCAGAGTAATTTAAAGTGGTCTAGATCTAAAGTTCTGGCCTGTATTCTTTGAGTAGACTATGTCATTCTAAGTCACCGTTCTTCTCTGTATCTTACACATCATGCATGGTAGGATGGAATTCATTACTTGTTACTGTGAATTTAAAGAGGCTGCATTAGTTATGTGTGGTGGAATTATCTGTAAGTCATACAGATACTGCAGAAGAGCAGGCAGTGAACTCTGCATCTGTTTCACCTTGCTTACTCCAATAGCTGATTTTTTTTCCCCTTTGGTCTCCTTGTATTAAGTTTTCATAGACTTCTTGCCCTTTTGAAGTGTGTTCATTTCTATGGAAATACAGAAATAATGATGGCACTGATGGGACAAACCTTAGTAACATCCTTGTTGCAATACAAGGTCAATTTATACAGTAGCTTGAAATAGCTAACCTTAATTTGGGAAATGTAAAATTCCATGTTTAGCTATAGATGCGCTCACTGCATGGAGAGGGCATAATTGTCCTTTAAATATAATGTTAATCCATGCAGCATTAGAATAAAAATATATTCACATCTGGGGCTTTGTCATCAATTCCTATTATTTGTTATGGTTGCATGTATTTAAAAGTTCAGTTATTGTGGGAAGTCAGATTTTTCTCATGTTGATGTTTAATAATCCTCTTCATCTCAAAATCTCACTCATTGGTCTGAGTTGTCATGTGTATGACCTACCCGTCTGTCCATATGCAGTCTTCTGGATTTTGTGGGTGGGCACTTCTGTATAGCATATACATTTTGCAAGTAGAATAGAAAAGAATATTTCGGTTGGAAGGGATGTACAGTGATCATCTAGTCTAGCTGCCTGACCACTTCAAGGCTGACCAAAAGTTAAAGCATGGTATTAAGGGCATTGTCCAAATGCCTCTTAAACACTGACAGGCTTGGGGCATCAGCCACCTCTCTAGGAAGCCTGTTCCGGTGTTTGACCACCCTCTCGGTACGGAAATGCTTCCTAAAGTACTTATAAATATTTACTAAGTACTTATTGCCTGTTCTCTTTTTGGCTTCGTTTGCCCTATGCTCTCTTCTGTCAGGCTAGCAATGAAACACGATAGTGCTGCGTCAAAACCTCTGTCTTACTAATAAGAGATTGCAACTTGAAAAAAAAAAAAAGTCAGAACATCACTGGAGTATACTGAGAACTCTAATGGAATTTAGGACCTCTCTTTCAAACAAGAAGTCAGTTTCTGAACATCATAAACACTTCTTTTTGATGTTTAAAAAAAATCTCAATCAGATAAAACTTATAGGTTCACTTTTGGAGATATAATTTGATTGTCATATAAAGTCCTAATAAGTCCAACAAAGTAGGATCTATTTATTTGTGCTTCTGCCTTACTTCGGCTCTACTATCTACCATCTTTTATGGCAAAGTTGTTTGAAGCTTACTAATTTTTTTGAAAATTGTATGTGGTTGATCTCATCCACTGTAGCTGGTCTGAGTCGGTAAGGAAAGTAAATGCATTTAGCAAGAATTCGAGTTAATTAATACTATGTGTATGTAGGTCCTTATTTCTTGTTACCACCCTTACTAGCTGTTATTCTCAGCTGTGAGTTTATGAGCCCTGAAACACTGTTTGAAATGGATAATTTTTCAAATATATAGTATCAGTTCTACTTAATTTCAATTAATACGCTGGTCCCCCCACTAAAAATAAACAAACCCTTCTCAACAGAACCAAACGCTAGTCCTTCATTAAAACATCTTCTAAGACTAAAAATTTCTTTGAACTTGAAACTCAAGTGTTCTAATCTGGATTCCGACTTTACAGGGAGAATGAAACCCTCAGATCAAGGGGATTTATAATCTAATTCTAAAGTTCAGAGCGCACTAATCTAAGTAGCGTCAGTTCTAATTAGCAGATTCAGTAGGTTTGAATTGTGTAATTTTAATCTCTAGTAGGTATTATAAAGACGTGATGATGCAATAAAATATTAAATGATCCTAGAAGTGAGAGTAATGGAGACTTTCAGCATTTAGAGGGGATCCATTGACAGGGCATTTGAAAACTTGAATCCAAGGATCTGATATGAAATGGGTAATAAGCAGAGGGCGTAGAACTACGCAACTTTATCCTTCACAACACGATGAACTCAGTTGAGCTGTGCATCTTTAGTATTGCCTGATGGAAGGTTTGGTAAACTGAATGACAGGAAGATGGTTGTGGTACAGAAGTTCCTGTATATTGGATGAGAAGATCCTGTAGTAGTTAGCATCTACGGAGGTCATCTAACTTTAGCAAGAGTCCACAGCATGCCAAGTTTGGAGAACTCCTAAACCAGTGTAGTTCTTAAAACGGTTTTTGTAACAAAATTGAAAGTAGCCTGATTAGGCTTTGACAATTATTGGCTGCACTGTCTGCCTGAAGGGGATGGGAATGAAGCAGACACTCAGTTGCTTGTTCTTAGAAAAGAGAGACTGGGGTTGGTATAAGCAGTAGAACACTTGGCCTTCCCTTCCCCCTGCAACATGACCACTTTTCTTTTGCAAAGCTTTTATATAGAGCACAAGGACCTATAAATAACAAGGAGCCTATAAATAAATACAGCTGTGAGCCGACAAAGGCTTCTGACAAATGATGTTTATTGAATTTCTCACGTGTGGTCCAGTTTGAATCCAACCGTGGGGCTTGCTAAGTTTTCGAAAGTATATTTTGTGCCCAAGCCTGGGATTCCCCTCTGTTAGGCAGAATAGGGAGCTCTCTGGCTAGCTGAGTAGAAGAGAGGAATGGGTAAATAAAGAGGGTTTTTTGGTTTGGTTGTTTTTTTTTTTTCAGTGAAGCTAGGCTTATAGTATTAACTTTAGACAAACTAGTCCAAGATCTAGTGCTTATTGCTTACATGAGAGAGTTTATGAGAGAAAAGTCGTATCACTGCAAAGTGCTGGCTGAAACTCCGCACCACCCCCCAATAATTAATCCTGTGTCATTGTCCTATAAATGCAGCAATCCATATCTAGATTTATGTACATTTTATTGTAGCATTCAAAAATTGTAGTCAGTGATGTAGGTAGATATGGCCTGTTACAGCAGGTGTTGTATGGACAAGAAAATAGAAAGCCTCAGTCCTGCAGAGCTTGAAGTCTTCCACTTGAGCAGAAGTTCCAGGTCTGCTGGGTGCATGGAGTTGGTTGGATCTGACCCATAGCCACCATGGGAGCCCTATTCAGGTAAATTGACAAAGCATTAATTACTTCAAAGGAGAGCTAATGAGGCAATAAACCACAAGGGTGAAACTCAAATGGTTTATAGTACCATTAGTAGGCTGAAATGGAATTATAATTAGAGCAGGGCAAACGATTCATAGTCCACAATTTATCCAATGGATTTAGTGCTTGTTTCTGTTCATGAATTATGCACAAGTAGACATATTTTAGGAATGTATTCATTGTTTGAAATTGCTCAGCAACCACTTTATATGGAGGCGTTTCTGCCTATAGGAGTAACTTTGTACAGTTTGCTGCTGGTTTCTCTTTGCTTCGGGGCTTTGTGCACGTATTTGTGTTCTGTAGTGGGTCACTGAAATACTATGGTGTTTCTACTTCCTGGAATTTTATAGAAAAAAATGTTAATTGTTCTGGGATATGTAGCAGTTACCTAAATTTGCTGGCGAAACCTTTCTTGATCTTCAGGGATGGGTTTTTTGCTTGAGGAACAGTCCTTTTGCAAATAGCTCAGCAGTAGAGAAGGAACCTCAGCAATACTTGCTCAAACATCCATCCCAAAAATGAATAAAACTTGTGTATCCAAATAGAAGTGTGGTTCAGAAATGATGAAAGAGGTTCAGGAGAGCTTTGTTCCACTGCTTAGATCTTGACTTGAGTTAGGTGCAGAATAGTTCAAATATGCATTTGAGTGACGGTCTTATCTCAAGCTTTGAGGCAGTGTGGGGTTGAGTTCGTAAGTCCTCTTGGAGCTCTTCCAGTTTGCGTAACATACTTATAAGGGATGATCCTCTGTCATGGGATAACTTTCCTGTCTCTGCTACGATTAACTTGGAATTATTTATAGAGGGGAACAATGTTGCTGGGAGGGATCTAACGTTTGGAGATGACTGTGTACACCCACTGATGCTCCTTGTCCCTGGATGATGTGTTTGTCTTTATCTTGCTGCACACATAGTAGTAGTGTGTAGCAGGCTTTATTGGGTACTTCTGAGTATAGAGTCCCTAAACTATCCATTAAGATGTTCTGGTGTGTCAGCCTCTCAGTCGAAATGTCTTGGGGCCACTCTGTTTTTCCGTTACAATCCCGTTCTCTTCTATGCAGACTTATTCAGAAGAGACAGAATTAAGCTACAAACCTTTATCTTCTTCTAAAACTGCTGTATACACTAGCCTGTTAATCAGGCATTTACTTCTGTATATCTCAGGTGATTGACAAGCTTAGTTTCTTGGAGTGGAGGTGCTTTGTGCTGCCCAGTGGTTGCCTGGCTCCACGTTTGCCTTCCTGAATAAATCATGCATTCTCCTTTTTGTATGACATCTTTAGTTCCATGATTTAAGAGCTTTAACGTATAGCTCTTGTTTGTTCTTGCTTTTGTTAATAACTAATCATGAATTATCCATGAATGGGCTAATTAGGCATTAACCATATATTATATACCAACTAAAGAATCAGATCTTTCACAGACATCTATGTAGATAGTAACTTCTTGAAACATCCCTGGGCTAGGAATGTCTGCATGTATTAGGGAAGATCTTGCAAATTCTGGCTTGCGGGGTAGTCACAGCATAGCTCAAAAATCAAAACAAGTCCTACGTAGAATGAATGCCTTGTAGGGAAAAAAGTCAGGATCCCAAATGATGCAAATGGTGAAACATGGATCAAGAATTTGATAACTATCATCCTTTCAGAAAGGACAAGATTATTGGAACTGGTTTTTGTTTTTAATGAAAAACTTTGAATGAAGCTCAGGTAGAATGAAATGCAAAACAGAAAGACTGCCCGCGTACCGTGAGATTGTTTTGTGGATTCTAATACTATGACTTTATTAAAAAGAGGCAGAGAGAGACTTCGTAACAGTTGGGGTTTTTTATATTCTGGGTACCTGTTAACACTGTTCTGCCGTGGTAGCTTAAGATTTCTGTATGCAGTGCAGCAGTGATGAAAATCATTAGTATAGAGTAGAAATAAAGTGAACAGAAACTCAAGGAAAGAGTCCTAGAGGTGGCCTACACAGAGACTGTGGCAAATACCCTCATGTGTCATGGCTTAACCCCAGCTGGCAACTAAGCCCCATGCAGCCGCGTACTCACTCCCCCGCAGCGGGATGGGGGAGAGAATTGGAAGGGTAAAAGTGGGAAAACTCGTGGGTTGAGATAAAGACAGTTTAATAGGTAAAGCAAAAGCCGTGCACACAAGCAAAGCAAAGCAAGGAATTCATTCACTCCTTCCCATGGGCAGGCAGGTGCTCAGCCATCCTCAGGAAAGCAGGGCTCCATCACGTATAACGGTGACTTGGGAAGACAAACGCCATCACTTTGAACGTTCCCCCCTTCCTCCTTCTTCCCCCAGCTCTATATGCTGAGCATGACACCATATGGTGTGGGACAGCCCTCTGGTCAGCTGGGGTCAGCTGTCCCAGCCGTGTCCCCTCCCAACTCCTCGTGCACCCCCAGCCTGCTCGCTGGTGGGGTGGGGTGAGAAGCAGGAAAGGCCTCGACTCTGCGTCAGCACTGCTCGGCAGTAAGAAAAACATCCCTGTGTTATCAACACTGTTTTCAATACAAATCCAAAACGTAGCCTCATACGAGCTACTATGAAGAAAATTAACTATTCCAGCCAAAACCAGCACACCATGTTGCAAATATCATAGAACCAGGATTAAGTGATGCTGGTGACAGAAATGTTGTGAGTAATGTTAGCAGTAATTCCTCAATGTTCTTAAATGAACTGTGTGCCAAACTAATTTTGATTCTGTTGCCTGGCCACAGCGAGCCTCATATGGTTCTGTCTGCCTTGTGTTGTCTCTCTCAGGAAGTCAGCAGCATCTATTCATCCTGCCCTCATCTTGAAACATTTTCTCAGGTAGCTGATACCTGCTGGGCCTCAGAATGACATTACAAAATCCAAGTCTCTTGGTCCAGTAGTGCTTCTGAGCCTCAAAGGTTTCTAGCTGCCAAACTGCACACCAACAGCATTGCATGGTCTATCCCCACTTCAGATTTTCTGTATCTTATTTTGTGCATGACCCTGCAAAACCCTGGTCCAACTCTGAGTCAATGTACAATAAAATAACAAAGTTGTCTTTTAGATGTTTGAATTAAAAAGGTTGTGGAGTCTCTTTCTACCAAATGACTTTTCCATCAAATATTAATAAGCTTGGCTTTTTTTTTGTTTGTTTTTTTTTTCCAGGAGAAAAATACCAAGAGGCATAAATCTATATTAAAGACTAAGTGCCTACCAAATGGATCTTTATGCACATTTGCTGTGGTTTCTCGCTTTCTTTTTACTCAAGTGTTGCAGAGGAAAGCCAGCAAAACCCACAAAATTGTTATTTTCTCTCTTCCATCTTTTAGCCCCTAAATTTTAGTTTGAATGCTGCTGTTGTCTGTAGCGTGCATTTCTGGATGCCTGACTAAAGCACAGATGACATGATACATGATGAAAGCCAAAGGGTTAATCTTCTAGGGACTCAAGACTAATGGCCCAGTAATGCTCACCCAAGAGGGAATTGTTGTGGCTGTTTCAGATCTCAGTCCTAGTCGCTTTATAATAATTTGGAGATTTTCACTAGAACTTTGGTGGCAGTAGGAGTAGCTTTTAATAAGGGACAGCAGTGCTTAATGTTGATGTACTGTATCTTGGATCAAACCCTTGCTCCTACCTCTCCTTTTTCTGCTACTGCAATAATTAGCTCTAGATTTGCTTGATAGACCTACTGTGATCAGATTTTTGGCACAGTCCTGCACATGTGTGTCTTTCAATTCCTTTTCATCTCTGAAATCAGGGTAGAAAATTTCACTGCAACTTGTGGGCACTGACATTCAACAACACCGTCAACAACAAGTCACAGCAATACTTGATGGCTTGCGTGCCGGTCTGTTTCTGCTGCAGTTGTACAGTCCCTGGCACCAGGGCCCACTTTTTAAGATTTACTTCTTGTCTTCCACTGTTCATGTGGGAAGTGACTTAATTTCTCAGTATCACGAACAAAGGCACCCCTCATACTAGGGCCTGCATTCCCAGGTGCTACTATTGCTGAATACATTTCAGTGAAGAATCCGTAGCTGCTTTAGTTCGCTGCAGAGATGTTTGGGACACTCATCTGCTGTTGGAAATGAAACCATTACAGCCTTAGCTCCTGAAACCTCCTGTTGCAGGTCTGTATGTGGCAGAAATTCAGAAGAGACTTCTATACCTTTCAGTGTAGCCTTAAATTTTCATTGAAGCTGCTCTTTGCAGCTCCCCCTTCTCTGTCCTGCTTATTATATAGGTATGAGAGAGTGCATATTACTTTTGTGAGCATATATGTATGTGGTACCTGAGTGGTTTTGTATATATGTGTATTTACATAGATGTGTACATAAATAGATGCAAATATGTATATACATGCACTCAGACAAGTCATGGAAAGTACGAATGTATGCTTCTGACCACGAATCATGAGCGACACATAGGTTTGCGCATGGGAGAGTCTGTGCAGGTCTGCATGTGTCACGTAGGTAAACACGTGCATGTATTGCATTCATTGCTCTGATTTTTGTTGCTGTGAGAATTCTGACTTGCATCCAAATTCACTTGTGCAAACGGTTTGGATTTTGGGACTCCTCCCCTTGCTAATGTGCTCTACCCATCTCTCTCTTACTGAAAGAAAGAGAAAAAGAAAGATGGAAGGCAGGAGAGAGAGCAGTGTAAAGGTCAGCTAGCATTGCAGTCTGACGCAGAGATTTATAACCCTCCAAATTCTCCCTCTCTCTGGCAGCATGTCTTTACAGACTCACATTATCTCTATTAATACCAGCCACAAGGTCATTACTCAGGCACTGAGCCTTCCTCCAGCATAAATATTTATACAAGGCTGACCTGCGGCTGCTACGTTTGCCTTTTATTTGATTTCTGCCGCCTTTTGTGTCTGTCAGCTAATGTCTTTAGCTGCTCTGTCTGGGACAGTGGGAGCTGAGAGAGGAGCCGGGGAGGGGTTAAGAGGGGAGTGAAAGAGAAGCGGGGGGCAGGGAGATTGAGAGGAGAAGAAAGAGAGGAGAGGAATGGATAGGAGGTTGACATTTCATATGATCCCCATTGATGGAGACATAATAAACCCTTTACTTCACACCAGGTGAAAATTTTCAAGAAGTCTGTATTTTGCAATGAGATTGCAAAATTTGTGAAAATTTCCTTTTATCTACTCGAGAAGATAGGAGTACAAGAGTCTTTTATGTATAGAGTGTTGCTTTTGCTGGAGGTTTAACAGGAGTTTAGAAGCCCATTTCAGAGAATAAGCTAAGGATAGCTTGCATGTAGACATGCACGAGTGAATACATAAATAAGCTATTTCACAAATTTCTGTCAGGCATGACTTCATGGATGTGCATCTGTACTCACCTTAACGCACTAATACTACTCTGAAACCTTGTTTTTAGCTTCTGTCAGAGTCAGGTGCAGATACCTCTAGTGGCCGAAAGGGAGTTGAGGTTGCTGTGTTTCTTGGGGATACATGTTCTAAGGGGCAAGGACAGTCTCGGTATCTGTGCCGTGGCCTTGTGCTTGTCCTTTAGCAGAGCTTTGTCTGACAGTGGCATCAGGTATGTATCAGGAATTTGGGAACAGGAATGGAGAATTGAGAGAAGCATGGTGCATGCCGATGATTGATTAGAAGTAAGTCTTTCAAGTGTTCTAAAAGCACCAAAGCCGAAGGGAAGAATTGTGAATTTAACCGTGCGCTAAAATGTATAACGGCACAACCTGCCTTAATTCTACAAGGACTTGATATTTAATGGCACTTTTAACTGCTGATATGTCCCTGTCCCTCCTGAGCTGAGCACATTCAGTGCGGTGGTAGTGGAGATACCCATACTAAAACCAAAGAGCTTTACTCTAGCAAGGGATTAGTACTGCCTTAGCATTTGGTCTTTTAAATCACTTTAAGCCTGGTAATTTTACTTAATTAATTTTGCTTTTCTCTGTTTCCCTTAGCTGTTGGATACTGATAAAGGTCACAGGACCTAGTATAGCAAATGGTATAGTCTACTGTGATGAGTTGTTCGTTGTTGAAGAAATACTGTTCTACATTTGCACAAGAGGATTCCCCCTAACACACTTTAAAATCTCAGTCAAAAAAAAGAGTAAAATTAGGCTAACTTAAATATGGCCTTCAGATATGTTTTCTCTACTTTCTGAAAGATTCCTTAATTTCCTTCTTTCCTCCTTCTTTTGAGGGTTTGAGAAATGTAACTTTTGCCTACCATCAGGATGCAAATCCTACTCACTGCTATCATATTGGTGATGATTGGAGAGGCTCACTGCAGGGGAGAGCGAGGGTACTTTCTTAAACTAACATGTTGTCTTTTGTCATTACTGTAAGCAGGGATTTTTGAGCTTGAATCCCAGACAAACATCCCTTTGTGTGGTCTTGCTCTTCCAGCCTGACTGAGTTGACTGAACTAATCACCTAGCTATATGGCTGAGAAACTTTTAGGTTTTATTGTGTGCAGCTGCCTACGCCTCTGTCCTGAATGGAGAGGTCTTCACATCTTTGAACTGTTTTGTCAATGATGTGGAAGTGGCTGATTTCAAGAATGTCTTCTTTTCCTTCCCCCACCTGAGGATATTTTTCCTTCATACTATTGATTCTGTAATACTGCATTTGCACAGGACCAAAGCTGCCTCTTTTGTCTCTGAGTAGGTTACAATTTTAAAATTAAAAAACAAAAGACCACAAAAAACCTCCAAAATCTGGCCTGAATTTTCTAGCTTGTTTTCTCTGTAGAAGAGCAGGAGGTTCATGGACATCTCCGGTGATCAACCACACCATATTCAACTGATTGTCCACAAACCAGTGTGCATAGTTTGTTGGAAGCAATCTGGATCCTGTCCCATACTCACATAGAGCCGTTGGTCAGGTCAAGTTGCGGGTCACTGACTGCTTGAATCCTAAACCATGGAAAACATGGCAGGCAAGAATGATCAGCTAGAATCAATATTTTTGCTTTTTCAGTACAGCTTCTTATATCTTATGTACTAGGTAAGTCTCTCTGAGTATATAACTGAAGGTTTAGGCATGCTCTCAGAGGCAGCCACGTTATGAAAGAATAGCAGAAACTGTGTTTCAAATAAGTCTTTATTATGAGTATATATATATTTACATAGAGATATATAGATACATGCCTACATAGTATACACAACAGAAATAATCTGATTTGCAGTGTTACCTCGACGCTTTTCAGCAGCTTCTGCAAATTAAATTCCCTACCTTGGCTGCCCCAAAGAAGAAGAGGAAGAGAAAATAACTGGTTTTATTCTGACCGTTGATGGTTACAAGCTGCCTGGAGTGGCAAAGGGAATGGCTAGGCAAGGAGTAGGATGGGTTGTGAGAGGGAAAGGCAACTGGATTCTGCAGACGATTAAGAGAATAGGGGGATTTCAAGATGCTAGAGGTGGCTCTCTGACTTAGTACTGTCACTAATCTTTAGTTTCTGTACCTGAGCTGATATTGGTGAGGAAGAAGGGTGAGGGACTGTTACTGGCATCTTCACCCCCAGGTTCTGGCCTACGCTAGCACAAGTTGCAGGCAGCCATGTTCTGTGAGATGAGTGAGAGTATGAGACCTCGTGCTCATGTCTCTCCTTCCCAACCTGGCAGATGAAGCAGTGGGGAAGGGAATTCTGTAGTGGAATGGAAGGTGGGGAGTTCTGTAGCAGTCCCACTGAAATTAGACAAAGAGAATTTAGGGTGAGGAAATGTATAACGTACACAATACAGTCTGTCCCTTCTTACTGATTGTGATAGTGAATACTATTTCTCTTAAGCTGTCTTCACACTTTCCTTTTTTGGTTACTTCTGTCAAAACAAAAATCTACATCCTGAGTATGAAAACAGAAGTTCTTGTTGAGAAGCTTCAGCTGGAGCTATGGGAACTGTGAAGCTGAGACATATGTGCATGCACGTGTTGTGTATGTATGTGCAAATGTGTGCGCACACCCCCTCAGTAGTTCTTTGAGCCTTTTGAGTCAACAGTGCCCCAGACTAGTTCCCTTATTTGGTCCACTGCCTTAACATGTGCCAGGTTAGAGGAAGGCGTTGTTAGGAGAACAAGGTCAAGAAGATGGGGAAAGAAAGAAAAGGGTGGGGCCATTCCTTTTTGGAATTTGCATAGAATTTCCATACCAGCCTGTAAAACAATAGCGGTCACTCCGGCTGTGGGACACAAGTTTCAACAAAAAATATTTGAGTAATGATCAGCAGTGAAACAATCCAAATAACTGACATTTAAATTATCCTTTGAGGCTCGAGGATTAAAGGCAGCTGAGGTGAATAAGGATGGTTCCTCCCTGTCAGAAGTAGTTGGGAAAATCCTGCACCAGTTTTACTTGGTTGAGATTTCAAATATATCATTGCAAGAAGTGTTAAAAATGTGATCTAGGAACACAGTACTGTGAAAGGTAGGGTGGGTGCTAACCTCACATATATATAATAGGGAATACATACCATTCTGTGTGCAGCTAGGCAGTCTTCCCACCAGTTGGCAACTCTAAACGGAGCTGACAGGGAATTAGTTACTCATTTTGATACAGATGCTGTATCTTAGAGAAGATGGAAAAATCAAATTTCCTGACCATTTCTGCTCTTAGAACTTTAAAGCGAAACTATGAAAGGCAGTTACAGTTCTGCCCGTGTAACAATTCTTGTTGAAAAATTGCAGATCTTCTGCTTGAAAGGAAGTTTTTAAATTGTTAAAACTGATTCTTTCCCCATGACCTTTTACTTCACTTCAGCTGACCAGCAAAACCGTGTTTCAGTGCTTCCAAAATGAAACTCCTTTAGCACCAAATGAAGTTTTATTTTGAAACTTTAGTTAATTTGTATAACGATTAAATAAAGCAAGCACTCAAAAATGCAACACTGAAGAATTCCTAGCTGATGATTTAACTGATCTAACCAAATTTTTGGGGTGGTGACTTACTGGATTACATTTTTTCCAGAATTTCAACTTTTCATCTTTTGTTAAGATGAGGGGAAGAAGAAACCTGCCACTTTTTCCCAGTACAGGAAAACAGTTTATTGTTCTTCTCTTTCGTTAGCCTCAGTATGTCAAATCATACCTTCCTTAAATGTCAGTTCAGGTTCATACAGCTAGAGTCTGAAACGGCTGTGTACGTGCTATCAGATAATGTGTCATGGTATCATAGACGTATAGGTAAAATACCGAATTTAGTTGGTGTACACCTAATCCCTCCGCATAGAAATGCACATGAGCACACACTCATGTATACGCACACGCATTTAGTTTTAGTTTGAGGACCCCTGTCTGTTCTCACTTGTGCCCATCCAGTATGTCCATCCTTTGAATTTGGCACAACAACTCTTTAATTCCCTGTTTTCTTTATTACTATTTTTTTCCCATTTTATTTTGTACTTGACTGCCTTATCTCTAAAACCTGAAACTGCTTTTCCTAGGCCAACCTGGGGTTCTTTATGAGAAATGGTAGTAATTCATTCAGGAGCTCTTTGCTCTGGTTTTCTTGTCTGCTTTTATTCCAGTGATTTAAGCAAGTTACGGAAATCCTTCTCTGTCTGATAGCATGTTAACAGACACTTTTGCCAGAATCAGAGAGCCCTTGTCCCACATAACAGTTTAAAATGGGGAAAGCAGGTTTATATTTCTTACCCGTATGACATTTTAAAATTGCACTATAGATCCTGAACTCTGGGGGTCAGTGAGATTAGCGGAGGATTTAGAAAACCTTGAAGAGTGGCTGCATCTTGCAAGATCAGGTCTTTACAATAATTGGGCCCAGCTCTTTATTGAATAAAGAGTTGGGGCTATGTACCATCAGATTACAGGTCTAACGTTTTTCTTTGGCTTTGCAGTAGCGCAGTGTAAATACGTGATTTGAGACAATGGTGTCTGAGGACCCGTGTCCCAGAGCAACACGTGTTCTCATTTAAGAGGCGGTGAAGAAAATAATTCTGTCTTGCGCTGTTAGGTGTAATTTCCGAGAAGGGGTTAGCACGAAGCGAACGTGGAAGAGTCTTTAGATAACTTCAGTTCTGGTTCACTCATGCAATTCTCAGCCAATGATTCAGAGCTGCTAAATGACTCCCACCATCTCTACCCCCAGTAGATTTGGGCCTTAAGTCTGTAGAAGGAGTCGCACTGAATGGGCTACCAGTGCATTGTACTTTGGCTTGGGTAGCCTCACGGAGCATTGTGGAGCCTGTGTAGAGTAAAAGGCTTGCTTTAACTGCTTCTCTAGGAGGTTTTGATTTGCTGTGGCTCCCAGTCATTTTTCTTTTTCCGTCCTGCTTTGCCGAGATGCCTGGGTTTCAGGTGGTGGGTTTCATTGTTACTTCTTTTTTCTTTTTTTTTTTTTTTTTTATATTGATAATGTACAGGCTCTAAGTGTGTTAGTAACACAGAACTGCATAAATCTGCTGCTGACTTTTATTATGAATAGGAAAGTCCATCTGAAACTGATCAGAAGAGAGTGAAGGTGGAGGAGAATAGCTATTGAATAGCTAGTTAGTAGCTAGATAAGGTAGATACACTTCAAGTACTTTGCAAATATTTTAACTGTATTGAGGGAATTTTTATTATAAAGCTGTGCTTGTGAATTGTAGTGGCGGGCAGACACTGAAAACTTACACAATTCAAAACACTAGCTTCAGTCCCAAGTCTCTGTGCAATGAAGCAATTTTCAGTGCCTGTATGATGAGAACTAATAGTGACTTGTGAGCCAGGAAACATGAGTTCTTAACTTGCCTGTGGTCATACAGCACATTGATTTCCCTTCTTGGTGTCTCAGTGTTTTCATATGGAATATGGTGCTAAGGATACTTACCTTGCTCTGTGAAGCCCTTTCTGATCTGTACGTGTTTAGCAATGTTATGCCTGCACAGCATGGTCTGTTTCTTGACTGTATTGCCTCTGTTTAATAAAATAGAAAACAGAGAAAAGTAAAAGGATTGAAATATGAACACATTGAAAATCATGAAAGAAACTCTTGCTGTCCGGTGGTTAACTGAAACACAGACATTTTGACACTTGATGGTTTTAACAAGAAATGGAAATTATCCATTTTTTATTATTTTGTTTTTTTTTTTAAAAAATGTGACAATTGCCGTCCCTTTCAGGTAAAATCTTAAAATAAATCTCTTGGAGGCACCAAATAAAGCAAATCTCTTGCTCTAAACTCCACTCTTGACTCTCATATAATGTGAACTGCATGCAGTTGCTGATGCGTGTGTGAGTGCATGTTATGTGTTCCTGTATGTGTTTGGAGCTCGTGCATTTTAAAAATACATATGAAGGATGCTGGGCTTATGTGGGCAAGACAGGCCTTTGTGTCTTTGAACTTGAGTTCTGAAATGAAGCATGCAGATAAGATCGAAGGTTTGAACAACAGTTTTCTACTCAACTCACCTGTTTGGCGGACAATATATAGCAGTCTCTTAGAAGAAGAAGAAGAAATCAAATATATGTCAAGAAGTTTTGAATTAAGACAAAGCCATGAAACAGAATATAGAATCTATAATTACTGCAAAGTGTTTGCTCATTTGGTGAGAAATACTGTTCTCTGCAAGCACTTTAAGTTGCTACTTTAGCATACCAAAATGACAGTGGCTATTGGTGTGCCTGATTATGCATGTGAACAAAGGATGATATAAAAGAAATGCTCCTGCTTAGGACTTGGACATCAGGATTTCCTTACTTTTTATACTCCCCTATACAATTTAGAGTGCTAGGCCTAATATTTCTGAGGATCAAAGTTCAAGCACTGTTCTACACGAGCTACAGGGAGAGTTTCAGTGGGAAAACTTCCAGCCACTGCTGGAAGTTCTCTCTAGTATGCTGATGTGAACCAAACCGACATCCTGGCATTTATGTAGTTCACGGATCTTGTTTGCAGATCTTGGGAGAAGTGTATCTGCAGGATTAAAGTGGGGTTAAGGAGTTGAATAGCAACTACTGAGAGACTAGAGGAGAAACAGCAGGGGAAGATGCTGATACTGTAATAACTCTTTTAGTTAAGTGATTGGGGGAAGGCCATGTGGGAGTGAGGGCTGAAGTGCAAATGGTCTGCATCTTCTGGGGAAGGCATGCATGGAAGCTCCTGTGTCGGGTCTTGAAGTTGAGTGCATTCACACAGCTGCCTACACTATTCCTTTCCCCTGTGTTGTGAGCATCTCATTTTCGCAAAGATTAGGTCTAAACCAGTGTAAGTACTCAGTGTTCCCTATGCTATGAAATACCATCTTTGCTCAATTACTGGAAAGTCACCCTCCCACAGGGAGCCACAAAGCTGTAATGGAGTTGAACACAAACATTTGTTTTGTTTAAAAACCCTGGTGTAACATTGCTGTGCAACTTTTGAAATGTCAGTTCCTGTAAATGCTCCGAGCCTGAGACCAACAGTGCAGAAAGCGCTGGAAGAACCCGTTGTGGAAGCGAGGTTTACCAACCCCTTCAATGTTTCATGCTAGCTTCACAATGATCTCTGTGGCTCCCTGCTTCTTCGATGGCTTCTAGCTTTCTGGTTGTGACATCTCTCCCGATCCGCTCAGACAGAGGGAATATGCAAAAGGATGGCTGCAGCTCTGTGTTCAGGAGATGTCATCTCCAATTGACATCAGGCAGGGGAGCAGCAATTAAGGCTCCAGCCGACTTTCTGCTCAGGCTTCAGGCACACGGGGGGAGGAGAAGAGAGAGAAAGAAGGTATAAGGGAAAAGTAAGATAATGGGAAGGCGAGGAGTGAAGGAGAGAGAGCAAAAGGTAGAGAGGGGAAGAAAGGGAAACTACAATGTGAAAGAATGGGAAATAAGAACAGCATGGGACAAGTCAGGAGGAAAATGGAGAAAAAAATATGAGAATGTCTTAGAAGGGGGAATAACGAAGAGAGGGGAAGCATGAAGGAAATAAAGGAATGAGTGTGTGACTCTGCATGAGAGGTGAAAGAGAGAGGAAGTGATAGGATGAGACAGGTGGCAAGGAAAATAATGAAAGCAGAGAGGTAAGGGCAGCTTGTGTGCTTTTAGCTATTTGCTGCTGGCTGATGGAAGAGAAGCATATTGTCCCAATCCACCAACTATGGTGCTGGAGAATCCCTTTATTCCTGACTTCCAATGAGCTACCAATGAGCTGCTGTGTCACAACTCTGTGTCAGTGGGGAAGGACAACTTGACAGAATTGAGAGGCACATGGGCAGGAGAGAAGGAGAATGAATGCATGGTCTTGCAGTGCTATCCCTACACATCTGGAGAAGGCAGCTCTGCAAGGCATAAACGCCTTCAGTGCCTCAAACCAAGCCGCATCCCAGTTAGGCCCAACAGTGTGCAGAAAGGACATTACGTGTAAGAGGTGGACCAGATAAAAGGTTTGTGTGTTCAGCACAAAAGATGGTATTAGACGGGTGAAGGATTTGCATAAGGCAATAACACGTAATACCTGTCATTCTCCTCGAGGGTCAAGGTGCAGCGCAGTCACATAACACAGCAAATTTATGGTATGAATTTCTTTCTGCTGAAATATGATGTTGCCTGTGCATTACAAAACATTCCCAGTATACCTTGTTATGGTTCTGTGTAGAGCAGTGGCACTCCAGTATTTTGGGTTGTAAGCCCCAATTCAGAAACGCCCATGACACCAAATGCTAGCATAACCTTATGGATTTCTTTTGATTGCTTGACCCCAATTCTGTCACAACCCCATCTTGTGATCTTTAGTTCAGTAACTGCTGGCCTAGAGGTTGTAATCAAGACCCGTGAACCTGTTGATGATCATAGTACAAGCATACAGGAAGAAACAGGCTGTGGGGTTCTGTCCTGCCCTATGTATGTCACTTTTAGTCTGTCTCAAACAGTTGCTATAGGCTCCTTTATAATTAAGAGAGAACCATTGAATTACTTCTGAGAGCAATTGATCAGATGCGTCCAAGACCCCTGTTGCACAACGGCTAGCTCAGAATTAATGCTTAAAATTAAGATTTGGAAAGCTAGGCGACATCTCACCTGCTGTGCCATGAAGAAAAATCTTGTTAAGTTACTAGAACAGATACAGGGATCAGCCCCTTGGGAAACTAAAGTACTGAGAGCTTCAGGCGCTTGAGATTACAGCTGAATTAGGGGTTGAATCTGCTTTATGAAAGCCAAGTGTTTTCCTACTTAATAGCATTACTAGATCTCTCCTGTCTTTCCAGTTTTGTTGCTTGAATACTAAGGGGTTTCCATCTCTTACAGCCGTTACATATCTCTGTGGCATCATTACTTTCTCTTTTATAGTAACTCTGGTAAACTGTGATCTTCTATTCTGTAGCTGTTTTGAACTTCTTCAGCGCTGGAGCTGAATGTTAGATCCTGCATTCTTTGTCTTCACCTATTTTTATACATTATTACACTCTTGAGGAATCCAGTGTCTTGTCCCATAATTCTACTTTGGTAGCTGATCTAGGCACAGGTAAAAGGTCAAAGGTGATGACCGTCATGAGCCATCAGTGGCTCATTCTTCCTTTGCCCATTCTGGATTCCTGACTGGCTAAAAGAAACCAACTTCTCGAAGACTTTTTCCAGAGTATTCTCAGTGCACCAGCTATTAAACCTTGAAATACAATTTGGAACATAAACTTTGATGGGATTATTAAATCTACGAGGTTTAGCTGCAAAGAGCTAGGCTGTTGCCAAAGCTCCATGCTTTAGCTTATTAATAGTTACTAAATTGGGGTGAGAGCTGGCAGAGGGCAAGCGGAGCGCGAGGTGGAGAGAAGCAAAACCCTTATGCATTCACTATCCTTTTTAGCGTTTTATTTTCCCCATCTGGATTTCCCCCTGCCGAGCAGCAAAATGGGCATTTAGACCTGCGAGCAGTGCCAGACAGCTAACTAGGCGCTAGAAGTCAGCCCCTGATGATATTTGGCATCGGTGGGCCTCTTTGTGCCAGTGGTTTAGTGCCAAGAGTAATTGTGATTTACACCCGTTGCCCCTTTGGTGGCAAAATGGTTTTGATTAAGTGCATACCACATTTATTAAGTCTTGCACAACCGAGCACAGGGTCTTGGCTGGGACGCCGTAAAAGGCAGCGAGATTTACACATCTCGCTGCAGGATTCATTTAATCTCTTGGGGATTTACTGACCTTCAATTAGAACTGTTAAGTACTGTTTACTTGGTACCTAAATCATGCAAACTCAGCTAGAGTTTCTTTTTTGTTTTCATTAGTAATGTTGTGATTAAATGCGGGAAGAGGAGGGAATAGACCCAAACACAGTGAGACCCAGTGAATACACGCCCTAAGGAGAAAGACTTTGAAGGTTTTAAATCAAAATACTGAACAGACCAAACTAACTCATTTTTCCTTAATGATCTCTGATATAGGAGGCCATTGGTTCAACTGAAAGACAAAAAGTTACTTTATGGGACTCGTGTACATACTGAAGGACACCTTCTTCCCTTTCTTTGTGTTCACCTAATCCAATGTCTGTGGATTTAATGGAAGGATAGCTTTTAACTTCAGAGAGCTTCAAAATAGACATTGAAAGGACTTCTCAGGTTGGACATGGAAAACTTATCTGCTTCGTTGCCTAGGGTCACTGAAGTTATTTACAGTTAAGGTACTTCTCTCACGTTAGCCAAGTAAGAGCAGCCATATTGTGAAGTAGGATTCTTCTTATTCTGTCTGTGTTCCCACAATACAGTCCTAACCACTTCAGAAAGTCTCCTGTGGTTCTAAGGAAAAGATCTTCTGTCCTTTATTGCCAAATACAAAGAATTTTGAGATGGCTTTAAGGGGTTAAAAATGCAAATTAAGTCTGTCTGAGCCCATATTACAGAACAAAAATTTCAGTATTTTAGGTCTAGGTTACTACTCAGTGTTGTGCCATTCCAGTTGGTTAACGTCGCAGTTACAGAAAGGAAGTTAAAAGATTTTGTGTTTGTGAATGGAGCTCAGGTGAGTGGTGGGTTTTTTCTGAAAAATGTCTCTTCTTTGTTAATAGCTTCTGGTCTTCCGGAACATAGTATTTTTAATAATTGGCTGGAAAATGTTGGCAAATTATGAGCATCTGGGTGTGAGTACTCAAAGTTTAGAAGTGAACTAATTTAGTCAAGTTTTTGTTGGGTAGGTTGATCATGTGGCATCTTTCTGTGCCCTGATTAGACCAACACATACAGCAGCACTGAGGACCTGTTTGCTAGGATGAAACTCGAAGTTTGACAATCTGAAAATTCCTTTTCCACAAGTATTCTTTAAATGTTTCTTCAGAACTTGGCTGCTTCTGAGACTTTTCCTGCCAAGAAAATGGTCGGCTGGACTGTTCACGGAAAGTGAACCCCAAAGGAGCGTGAACACAGGCAAAATGAGTTCATGGGTTGCATAGCCATTGAAAATGTCAAGCATTCGATCAGCTCTCATTAGTAGCTAGCAGCTCGGGCTTCTTGCTTCCTCCTGACTACTCAAATTAATAACCCAACTCTCCATCCTTGTGCTTTCTCTGGCATTATGTCAAGAGCAAGGGAATGAGGTGTGGAGGGGTTCGAGGAAACAGTGAAATGGTACATGCCCTTTTAATTCAAGCTGTAGAAAGTTCACTTGAGACCCAAATCAGAAACTGAACTCACATCTCCCGTCACAAGCAGAGCTATATAGCGTCTGAACTGGAGCACATGAAGATAATTTGCAGGTTTTTGTCGTTGAGCTGAGTTAAATGAAAGTCCACTTATTTTAATCTGCCTCAACTAACCTATGTATGAATTTTGGATTCTGATTTTTACACAGTCTCATCTGGGTAATGACTGTTTAGGGACGTGTGTGTGTGCTCAGTGGTAACTGAATGAAAGGAAAAGGTCCTCTAAAATGTTTTCCATATTGGTGGCATTCGGCAGCCCAAGGCCAGTGTGAAACTAAAAGGCAAAGAAGAGAGGAGTAGGAAGTCTCAAAATGACAACGTCTTTAAAGCTGGGTTGTCAGCACCTTACTCTCTGGTAAAAAAAAACAAACAAAAAACCAAAAAAAAACAACCAACCAAAAAAAAATATTTTCTGTTTCCATAACTGCATCACCTCCTCGTGTTCTGGCAACTTACTTTGGTTAGGTAAAGATGGAATCATTCATCTTAGAACTTTGGTTTTACGAAGCCTCGTCAAACTTGTGATTTGCTAGATTTGCAAGTGCCATTATGTAAACAAGTGGAAGGTGGCAGTTTATAAAAGACTGCAGCGGTGAACAACAGGGTGGCGTCGGGTGTATAATATTGGGAATTGTACTCTTGGAAGAAAAGCGTAATTGGAAGTGAAGCGTGTCCAAGAAGTTCAGCAGTTCCTAGTACCTTGGGTGCCTCATTTACAGTGTCCTAACTGAGAAATTTTACATGGTTTGGTTTGCATGTTTTCATTGTGTAGGAATACTACACCCTACTGCCATGACTATCACCATTGTGTTTTTAAACTGGGACCTTTAAAAGCCCAATGAGCAGGTCCACAGGCTTTTTCTGGAGTTCTAGATCCAGCACAGTCTTAATGCATGCATCGTGGAGATTTTTGACCAAGCTTCAAATTGTCCCTAGATCCATAACGGGCCAGAACAAATGCCCAGGTCCAAATTTGTTCGAATACTTGAGGTGCCTGTGGCTGTCTCTAGTTTGTTGTTGTTGTTGATCCTAGGCTTGAAGAAAGGACAACGGAATAGGTGGATGAAATCTGCTGCGCTATTGGCGAAGGTAATAGGCATTATTAATACAAGCTTGGTGGTAAAGTAGGGAATGACTTGACTAAGCAGGAACAACAGTGTGGCAGCAATTTCCAAAACTGTCCTCTCTCGCCTGTTTTTCTTTACGCACACTCAAGTTGCAAAAAGGCAAACTACAGTGCATTACAGTGCCAGCTGCCATTCTGCTGGAGGGGTGGTGAGTACATTCATCCAACGATGACAGCAGGGCAGGCATTCCTTTGCATTGCTACTTGAGATACATTAGGCAGGCCTATAGCCCCTGAAAAGCTGCTGCTGCCTGGTGCCTGCAGTCGGCCCAGGCTGGCTGCTGCTTCTTGATGAATAGGAGGTGCTAATCTCTTTCTTCCTAAGAGACCTCTTTGTCCAGAAGTGTCAGGATTTAATTGGCTTGTTCACACTTTCTCCAGCAGACTCTGACTTGTAACACTTCCTCCACACCCCACCCCCACTCTTTGGTTCATGGTGTCAACAGGGCTGTAAGTGTTTTAATTCCTTTACAGTCAATCCTCCTGCACACCAAGAGCACAACTGGGTGGACTGTTGGGGGTTAGCATGCTGGAAGCTGTTAATCCTAAAGGGCGATTTTTTTTTTTTTTTTTTTTTTTTTGTCTGAAAGGATTTAGTCCATAGCACTTGAATGCTTTCAGGGAGTGAAGCATTTTCTGCGAGCAAAGCATTAATTCTTGACTGGAGGTGGAACAAAAAAATTAAATTGTAGTAAATAATTTTTTTTCTTTATATTTGCTCAAATCTGTTATATCCTGACTTGCCTTTACACATAACAGTGTTAAAATAGCACCTACTGGTCCCATTGAAAGATTCAGACTCCACTGTGCTAGGTGCTGGGCACAAACCTGATGAAAAGCAGGCTTCTTTTCTATAAAGATTTTGTCCTCTAAATAAAGGTGGGTCACAGTATAATGAATGAAAAAGAGCTATTTGTTCTCCCACTTGTTAAAGAAACTGAGTCACAGAGAGATTTAAATACATTTTTTTTGTTCTCTTTCTTGTACGTTTGGAAACAAATACAATTTGGCAGTGCTGTTAAGCCAGCATCCCAAGAGCTTCAGACACTGTGCGGCCCACTGTACTAACCAGGAACTTCCGAAAAGCAAGTTCTGTTTCGGGATCAGCCATTGCCATAATGTAGGACTGGACTGAACCACTTTTACTTTTATTCTCTCTCCCTATCTTGTCTTTATTTTCTGGGACAGAAACTGTAACTTTCTAGATGTTTACGCAATGCTTACTGTATGGCACACTCAAGCTTTCTTGTTGCCACTGAACAATAATGACCAGTAACTGAAAGGTCCTTGGTGGTAGGAACATAGATGGAAGTGGGTATTGTGGTCAGGCTAATGTCAAGAACCAAGAAGAGAGAAGGTAAAAGTTCAGACAAGAAGTCTATGAAAATTAAGATGGGGAGGAGGTATGGCCAAAGCAAAATCAGGGGATTTGTTTGGGGAGAGGAACCTAGACAGACCTGGCGGATACAGTCATTAGGCAGACACAGTCATCAAGGACCAGAAGGTTGAGCAGTAAAGAACCAGATAGCCGTAGCGTTTCTCAAATCTACTGAAAAGATTTACCTCTATAACTGATTGTGGGACAATCATTAATTGGGCCAGGATCTTGATGCCTGGGGAGACTGTTTACAATGAGCTTCAGGACTGACGGCGTTTCGGTGTATGTAGTCCTTACACCCTAGGTATGAGAGGCACCGCCCTTCCATTTTTGGAGGCGATAACTGAGACTGTTGAACAGCCTCTGCAATGTCTGTGTCACTACTAAATAATTGTTCCAAAGAAAGTAGGGGGTTGCTTTTTCTTTTTATTTTGGTTGGTTGAGTCATAGCTGACAAATAGAAAAATCATTCCATGGTTATCTGAAAGACGATGTCATATACAATGGCAATTAGAAATATTTCCAAAATTAAACCTCCAAAGGAGGAAGCGAATTACAATGCAAGCAACCTTTGACCCTAGAGAATCATAATGGCTTCCTGGATTTGGAGATATTATGAGCTAAAGCCAGAGAGGTACTGCTGCTGGGTCATAGTAAGTGTTAAAATTAGAACACAATGTGGTAACCTTGGGTGTGTCTTTCTGATCTGAATTCTCCTCCCACCCACACCTCTGTTTAATAATGATGTGTTTTGAAAGGCCTGTGTCTGGCTGCCTTAATGTCTAGGCATTCGCACCAAGTGCATCAGCTTTGGTAGTTATCACTCTGCCAGACAGTGTGGGCCGCGATCCAAAAAAGTGCAAAAGTACTTGTTTACACTTAAGCATGGGAACAATTCCGCCAAAGGAAAGACGGCTACTGTGCTGGGGTCCAAGGAAATTAGATGTGGGTGCACGTAGGCTCCTCATATCTGAGAAAGCTTCGTCTTAATTTTTGGGGTTGTTTTTTGACGCTTTGGCACACTTTCTGGGCATAGACCTGCATACTCATCCCTTTGGGAAACCAGGATCTTGTTGCCATATTCACCCCCAGCATAGGCTTGTTATTCCTACAACAGCAGTACCCAGAGTGGGCTGGTCTCATTGTACCAGGCTTTGTACAAACACATAGTAAAAGACTTTAAGCTCTGGCTTAAAAAAAAAACAAAAAAACCCAAAAACAACAGTCTAAACAGACAAGGCAGACAGTGGGTCTCTCTTGGGGAGGGTGACAGACCGATAAACCGGCCTAGGAAATGTTAGGACATTTAAAGTCTTTTCCTGTTCTCTCTCACAGAAGAAAGAACATTATATTTGGCTACATACACGAATCCAGATTTAAAAATAGCTGGGTTCCTTCCTGACTGAGGGAGAAAGACAGAAATGAGCCAAATTTATTAGCCGCCTAGCAAGCTTGCATTGAATTTTTGCTTGTCAGGACTCCCCCAAGTAATTGTGTTTTTATATACAAGTTGGTCGAGGGAGTGTTTCATGAGCAAATACCTTGATTTATGCATGGATATCTGTATTTGCAGGAGAAAAACAAGTCAAATGTTTGTGTGAGCAAATTCCAGCCACATAAGTGTTTGAGAAGAGAAGTGAAGCCAAGGGGGCAGAATTGTCATTAGACTGATTTGGGAGCTGGATTTAGTTGAAGGGCAACATTTTAAAAGCACCTAAGTGACATAGGAGCCTCAGGGCAAGCCTTCACCAGGTGGGGCTTATTAGCGGGAATGCAGTATCCTGCTAATGTAGCTGGGCTGCTTCTGGATCTGCACGGCACACGGGCAGCACTCTGCTGTACTGTGTGGTGGATTTAGCAGCTTAGGGTCCTCTGCCCTGTCTGCTGTTGTGTGGTATTGACTTCCACTGTGTACCACTTTCAAAGGAGATTTAGACGCGAGCACTGGATTTACAAAAGTATTAAGGTGCCTATCTTCCACTGAAGGCAGTGGAGGCTGGAAGCTTTAAATACCTTTTTGGAGGGTCTGAGCCTCGGGGCCAGATTTACGAAGCTGTATAGATATCTGAAATGCCTGATGATCTTTACAAAAGCACCAAATGAGTTAGACCTGTCTCCTCTTGACTTCAAAGTGACTTGTAGAGATAAGAAGGTTGGTCCAAGATCTGTGTCTTAAGCTGCCTATATAGCTTTGTGGAGTTGATCTTTAGGAGAGCACATCTTAACCTTGGAGCCCAACTCGGTCTCACTGAAGGTGAGAGTGTTGTGGGTATTTCTGAAAATGCTGCCTGCCAAAATTATGAGTAAACTTCAAGACAGACAGAAGGAGTTTGCTGCAAGGAAACTACTGACTTGCTTGAAATCCGGTGTGCTCTGCATATGCTTTACTTTTGTTATGCAATAGTGAAGCCAAACGTGAAAGAGGAGAATGGGATTCCTGCGTTTTCCCTTGGAGTGCAGGGGATTTAATGGTGAGGAAAAAGTGTTCAATGTAGAAAAATGGAGAAAAGCAAAACTAGCAATGTGTCCGGGGAGAGACGAAGAGTAAAGGGAGCATCAACCAATGGAGTGGGGGGAAGGAAAAAGAAAGGGAAAAAATCTGGGCCAAATGGACTTCTGTGCCAGAGTAGCTGAAGCAATTTGTGCAAGATACTCCTTGTCTTTGTCTGTAACTGAAGGCTTTGAGGAAAAGGGAGAATGTTCCTCTTGGTTTTAAAGCTGTGTAAGAAGCCCCAGGTCTGTGCTACTGAGTGAGGATGTTTTTTACCAAGAGACTTCATGGCTAGATTTACCATGCGGCAAGGGAAGCTCCCAGCATCACCACTGCAAGTCATGTAAGCAGCCAAACCACTAAAGTCCTTTTTCCCCATTACTGTTGCCATCACAGTCATAGCTGGCCCTGAAGGCTTTCTCATGAGATAATGCTTCGCTCTTCTGAAAGGATGTTAGCAGAAGAATGGATTTGCTACTCTGCCTGACAGAAGGGGAAAAAAAAAAGTAAGATTTTTAACAGGCTTCTTCATGTCCAGTTGTAAAGGTGCAGCTCTTTGTCTTGCCCCTGTGGCCTGGCTATCTTAGATCTGATTGCTAGAGAACTGCTGAAACAGAAGCTCATCTGGTATGGAAAATCCTTTCTCCCAATAGGACTGCTGAGGGGTTAAAACCAAAAAGGACAGTGGTCTGTGAATCATGTTGCACAGAAGACTCCATCATGCAGTGAAGTAGTGACAAGGGTTTGCTTTAAACTGAAATGGATGCGGGTAAGGTTTAGACTGGTCTCCTCCCCTAAGGTGGCTCTGTGATGGGGGGAGAGTGTGGGCTGAGTAGCCACAAGGCTCCCTTTATTCCCCTGGGGCTGCACCACAGTCAGAAACATTAAGGGCAGGGAGCGTGTCAGGGAGGAGGGGAAGGCATGTCCCTGCTGACCCATTCGAGCCATCGTGATCTGACAGCCAGTTCAGAGCTGTGACTGTCCGGCTGACAGCAGGCCAGTGACAGCTCTGTGTGTTGCATGCTCGTTCTTGCCTGCCTTGAGGGCTGAGAGGAGAACAGCAGAGGCAGCTGCCTGGAGTGGCTTCCTTACACATTCTGCTCTTTTCAATGCCAGTGAGGGCGTCTGAGTGAAAGAGAGCACAGCAGACAGGGACTGAATGACAGGTGCTGGTCATGTTGGTTGCAGGGTCTTCAGAGGGAAGGAAACCAACTCTTTTGCTCCCCGCCACCCCCAAGCCTTGCCTCCTGATGCAAGCGGCCACTTGGTACATTCTCTTCCTTTCAAGTCCCTTCTCAACACAAACCTGTTTTGCTCCTGTTTCCCACTTCAGCTGCTTGCTGCAATGTCCATATTATTATTTCTCAGTTGAGCCTTGAAATATTCCTCCTGCAAGTGCTTGCAGGCTCATTTCCACACAATAAGGGCAGTTAGCAATTTCTTCCCATCCCCACGTGCTACCTGCCTGCTCTGCAGGACCCAGTGAATAGCAAGAGGCAATTTTGCTTGATGCTTCTGACAATTTTTATTAAGGAATGCTGAGAGCGTATCAATTAAATAAATATATTATATAGACACAGGCAGCCTTTAGGATTTGCTATTTTCTGCAGCGCTCCTTGATGTCATGCCTTGAAGACATCTTGCCTCCGGTAGCAGCAGCTGCCAGCAGGATAGCTGTTTTGGGTCAAGGGAGTCTCAGTTCCTGAGAGAGAATGAGCGAAACTGAAGGAAGAAGGGAAGTGGCAGAGAAAGATCCCCCTTGGGTACCGGGTAACAGATATTGGCTCGGACTTGGGAAACAGCATATAGGAACCAGGCTAAATTTAAACAGATAAAGAGGCAGATAAAAGGAAACCAAGCAAAGCGTTAAGGTTTCTGAAGCTAAAAATCGGGCTAGTCTGCAGCAACTGAAAGTGTTTCCCCATCATTTCCAAGCAGGCTGGACAAAGCACCAGAGAAAGTACACTCTGGGCTGCCCTTATGGGCTCTTCTGGCCAATGTATGTAAGTGAGCTATGGGGAAGTTTTAGGCAGATTCTTGTGTAGTCTAGAGGGTGCAGGAGTTCGTAGCTTGAAGCACTCATCTGTGAGAACAGGCAGTGGGGTCGAATTGGTAAACCTGTCAGTCTCAGACTCTTAACAAGAGAAGGCTCGCAGAGCTCCTCCTTTGAGCTGCAAAAGCCAGTTACTGCTGTGATAGCAAGTCTGGGAAGGTGCAGAAGGAGACAGAGGTGCTGGTGTGCTAAGGTGAGAGCTGCCTATAACCTTGCATGCTGCCCCAGGCGGGAGGAAAGGGTACGACACTGAATACCAAGGGCTGGAATTGCAGAGTTGCTCAGCTTGGATCAGGAGTCTGATACCCTTGAAAATCATCCCATCAAAGTGGAGCCTCTGTAAATAGCACCACTTGATGTTTTAGGCTAATTCTGCAAATGTTGAGCCTGAAATGATGAGGCAAGAACTTCTGATAGGCTTGACTCCTGGAAGTCTTGGCAACTCACTCAGAGAGGCTTGAGGTTTGTTTCTTCTGCAGCTGCAAACAACAAGGAATCATAACGTGGTTTTTTTTGCGTCCCTGTTAGTTCAGCCATGGAGGGCCTTGCAGACCTCAGTCTGTAACCTCACCTGGTCAGTGTGCAGACACAGCTGTGCAAGAGGACGGGTAAGCTTTTTGCTTGAAGGCTCTGGAAGGCACTATTAGAAGGATCAAAATTCTAATCAGTAAGAAGGTGATATTCAGGCCCATTTCGCCTTCCCTGAAAAGCCAACTCCTCCTCTCCTAGTTTCTGATAGAAGCAGAGGTATGAACAGGAACAGCCAGTAGTATGATGAGCCCAGACCTGGGAATCATATCCAATCGCGGTTGGGCCAGAAGGGAAGATACTGATCTGACATTTGCAGCTCAAAAGCTTAGGGTCATCTCATAGCCCTCTTTACTTTTGGACTCTCAGATGATAGCAGAGGCAAGTATTACCTAACAGCTAGCCCAGAGGCTGTAACCGTTTCTGTTGGTTGTGGACCTGACCCCTGTGGTCTGCAACCCTGGTGACCCCAAGGCTAGTATGCAGAAATGTACTGCAGCTTTTCAGAAGAGTTTTGCTTGCAATTCAAATAGCATGGTGCTGGTTTGGATGAAGTGAAATGTGGGGAGTAAGAACACTAAATATTGGATTTTCCTGGTGCTCTGTATCGGCTGCCTCATCCTTTCTGAGTACGGCACAAGGGATATGGTCTGATTCGTAGTCCCACGTGGGATCAGATCAGGTATCCGAGCGGTTTCTCCACATTTATGTTTCATCAAAATATTTACAAATGAGGACATTTATTCCCTCAGTTTTTGAGGTTTATCTTTCCAGCTGTGGCAGACAGGCTTATTCAGAGGCAGATTCACAGTTTCTGGGGCCAGCTTCATCTTGTGAGATAGCGGGACCTGTGCTCACGGATAAGAGCTATACTTGTTTGATCAAAACTCTTCAAGAAAGCGATCTGGTGGTCAAAGTGAAATGAAAATTTTTGAACTGGTGACAGCTGAGCTTCATTAAATTTTTAATGATTATAAAGTTCATAATAATATGTTAATCTAAACATATCTGCACTTGCTCTGTGCCCTAGATCTGTATCTAAGTTCCACAGATTATTTATGTGATGTCTGATATCATTATAATAGCAGGTATCTTTTTCTCCCTGGATGTCTGAGTTGTGTCCTATCAGGTGGATGGATTCAGTGATTCAGCAAGTCCTGTCTTTCCTGAGTTTCTTCAAAGGGATTAAAAAAACAAACAAACAAACAAACAAAAAACCTTGAATGGATTAGGCAAGTAAGAGCCATAAATAGGGACTAGAAGGGAAACTTCATAAATCTAAAGTAGTTTTATAGGTTGAATCTTTACGTTTTGGATCTTAGTTTTTATTGCCGAAGGTATTTCTGAGGAAGAGCAAAGAAATTTTTGTTTCACTAGGCAATAGAGAGATGTTTGCACGATTCTTATGTGCCTTTTTTGTGTTAGTGCTAAGGCCGGATTTTTCTTGGATGCAGCTATCTTTAAAACGGTGGGGAAAAGGAAAGTTGTTCTCCTACTGCCCCTGCTGCTCCATCCCTTTCCCTCCTTCCCCCTCCTTTCCTCTTGGGTTCCTTGCCTTTCATGTCTTTGTTTGACATCTAGGAAAGAATCATGAGGTGCTGAATATTATTAACTTCTAAACACCTAAGAAATCAGTAGGAAATCGCAAACATTTCGGCCCCCTGACAGTCTCCGTAAATGACCTGTCCGAAATCCCTCCCCTTCTGAGATGAAAAGAGGGAGCCAGGCAGAACGGAGGAGAGAATGGGGAGAGCCAGGGAGTGAGAGGGATACACACAATAAATGAGAAATATGATTAACTTACTTCCTTGGCTAGGTCTACAGCTGGTTCTGGGTATTTAATAAACAGGTTGACACTCCAGGTTCCCCTCATTAGGTGATCACTAAGGTCTGGGCTGTCATAAATCAAAGAGCCAGGTTATCAAGGCCTGTGATCTTTAACTGTACAGGGGCGCCCAACTGTCTGCCATAACGAGGGCTAAAAAGTGCAAGCTGTAAAGAATTAGCTGGCTGCGGCACTTCAATACACGCGCAGAGGCACGAACATTGTGCCGTCTATGGAATGATTGCCCAGGTATGTACCTAGATGGGCTCCTGTCTGTGGGCTGGCAACAGCTTCTGTCTTGAATGTGAACATGTGAGGTGGTGCAAGAAGTTAAATGCAACGCAGTGCAAATCTGCCTGAGCTAGACAGTTTCTGGCTGTTCTTGGGGAGAAGGTTAAGGAGTGATGTCAGCTTATGTGTTTGTGAAAGGGAAAGGGATTGTTTAATTCCTGGGCGACCAGAGGAGCCAATTCTCTTCATTTGCTTCGGGAACCAGGGAGGGGAGACAGCATGGCCCAGTCTCCTTCTGTCTGTGTCATTCAGGTTTTGGGCTAGGTGCAGAACCTATACATATGTTATGCAATTTAAGGGGAATTACTGCTCTCTAAGGCATATGGCTTTACTGGGACAGCTTGATCCTGCACTGTCCTCTGTGAAGGAAGATAGGGCCTGCATAACACATTTTTACATTGCAGGTGAGGCAGAAACTTGATGAAAGCTGGGCTGACTGAAGCCTACAGCCTGAGGTTTTATAACAAACGAGATGGCACATGAATAAGTTCTCTGAACCCTTGAGTAAGGCAGAGCATCAAACCATACAGGTTTTGGCAGCAAATAATACATGCTCTGAGTAAGAGCCAAATGGACTTTGGGGGGAAAAAAAGTGTGGTCAATCTCAGGCCCAGTTTTGTGAGAACACGAGATAATTTTTAGATGCTGGGAGTGTTCTCCAGTTCTTGGTTTTCCCCAGTTTTGAGTAGCCATTGTCACCCACAAAACCAGGAAAGGCTTGGGAGGAGTTTCTAGGCTGATTCTGCAGGACAAGATGCTTGCTGACACAAACAGCAGTGGTGAGAAAGAATTTAACTTTGTGCAGCTCTTGTGACTGCAGCATGTGTTAGAAATTGAAATGAGAAATGGAGGAAAAAGGAAATAAGAGGCCCTCCCAAAGAGGACGTGTATTCCTGTACCTTAACCAAAGAGTGCTGGGTTCCTCAAGCCGTGTTGTTACTAACTTTTGAAAGAGCAAGAGTGGGGACTATGGACAGAGCATGAGCTGAGGATTGTCAAGCCTTGTATTTTACTCCTGGCAACTAATGGGGCAAGTCAAATTCCGCATGCATCTGGAGGAAGTTTGAGGCCCAGCTTTATGTTAGAGGGTGGGAATCTGCACAGCTCCAGGGGCAGGCAGCATCTCTGGAGTTCAGCAGTTCCCTGCAGTGGGTGGTTGTGGCTGTGTTGGTGGCATCTCCCTAAGCCATCGTCTGTGGAGCAAGATAGATGCTGTCAGTGCATCTTCGGCTGCTCATGTGGTCTGGGGACAGTTTCAGTGGGGCGCGTGTGAGGAACCACATAGGTGGGCCAGGGAAGAAGCTCTCAGTTATACTTGTTTTCAAAATGATCTCCTAAGCTGGGCCTCAGCTACTGCTTCCTGCCTTGGACAAGAAGGATGATTCTCTGTGGAAGAAAGACTGTGGGAAGTTCGACGGCACAGAGATGACTGCTGTTTTCAGGGACTGAAAGCCCCTAAAGCCTCATCCCAGCAGACGTGGATTCACTGAAGCAGCTGTACACCTTGTCACATCTTGTGTGAAGGCCCACATCTACCTGTCTACTAGATATTCAGCTGATAGGATAAGTGATGTCCCTAGAGATAAGCCACAGCTGAAATTCCTTGAGGGGCTCAGAAAGTGCAGTTCCAGCTCTGCTGCTGTCACTCCAGGGCATTCCATGACTATTGATAATGGTGTGTGTGGGTTTACCACTTTACAGATTGTAATGCAACTCACTGCCATGGGGGAGAACAATGTAACACTAAAGCATGACATACTGCCCCTTGGACATCAAACCCTGTGGTTCGTGTCAGGTTGTGAGGTGGAAGCATCTGTTTCACAACAGTGATTTCAGGGTGCTTTCCTAGCTCTTTCTCCTCCTGTTTTCCTCAGCCATACTACATACTAGCCACGTATTCTCTTTAAACACAAAAGCATCTCTCTTGTGAAAAATCAACTAAAGCAGTGCCCATAAAGAACAAGAATCGTGAAAGAATCTATTAATCCAAATGCGCCTTTCATTTAAACACATGCCTCCTTGTGCTTTCAGTCCGTAATATACAGATTTTGGAGGAGGTCAGAGACAGATCTTCAAATGTTTGTATGACAAATGTTTTCAGCATGTCAGGTTTACGTTTTGGCAACAGGATAAAGTGACTGAATTTTCAGAACAGCTCAGCACCTAACGTACAGTCAGCGTAGTCTGTTCTTTTGAAAACTAGCTCTGTGCTTCTTGATAAAGATATAGGACTTACCCATGTAGGTAGAGGCTTGCATTAGAATTTTTAGAAGTGCTTAGCTGGTTTAGGATTATGCAGAGATTTTACAAATGGCAAATAGGTAACTTAATACCTTCTTGAGAAAGCTGGTAGGAGTAGGATGCCTAAATGCCCTCTCTGCCTCCAAAAATCATTCCATAGGCCCTGTATCATTTGCGTGGTTTTGAAAATCCCATCCTAAATCCTAAAGTCTTTGCTCAGCTCTTTCTTCGCATTTGGACGTAACTCTCATTGACTGTTGTGGTAGCTTTTCTTGAATAGAGTCAATTTTCTAAGCCTCTTCTCCAATAACAATTTTTCCAAAAAGTATCTCGAAATCAAAAATCTGTCTGAAAAGCATTTATGTTACACATAATGTAGGTGTATTATGGATTTGGTCCAGTATATTTCACATTCTTGTATATACAGTCTATATTATTAATCACTGGATTGTGTGTCAAGACTTTAGGTTCTTGAATTTCAACCTAAGGATATGAGTTACCAACCCAACCAAGCAAGTGAAAATCTTCTAACTTATTGCAGGAAATTGCCAACACTACCAATTTGTAAGGAGTTTCCTGCGTTCTTGTTAACCAGTTCCTTTCTGTACCGTATATTAAGCAAAACACAAAATACATTTGTGCAGTGTTTGCTGTCCCATCAAAATCATGACTGTCAAAGTGTGGCTAGTGTGGTGCACGTCAATGTTACATATCCTTGGAGAAAAGATTTCCTATCTTTAGATATTAGGAAATAACTACTTTGCTCAATATGTTTAACTTGTCCTATTTTAATACCTAGGGAAATATGAAGGTAGTTTGGATTTGAGTGTAAGTGCATGCTAAATGAATCAGAAGTTAAATAGTTAAGAATTTATTTGGAGTCTTTGTGTTTTCTACTTAGTAAACCACCGAAACTTCCTGGGAATGCTACATCTCAAAAAAACATTTTCTTTCTCAGATGCTACTAACTCAGCAAGGTGCTGCTGCGACTGTTGAAGTTCATTTTGTTTTCCATGATTTTATGTGCAATAACATTCTTTTCTTCTGATAAAGGCATTTGTTGTGGAGAGCAATTCTGCACAGAGGGTTTCTCATTATCCTGCTGACCTAGTGGAAGAAAGAGGGTCTGAGACAGCAGAGGTCCCTCTCTGAGTAGGTAGGAACGTTCCTTTCAGGAGAAGATTGAATGACAAAGTTCAGACAAGACTGACTGAATCTCTGGAAAGGCAGGAGCTTTCTCCGGGCCCCGTCAGCCTGCTTGCTTCTGGCATTCTGCAGTTCCATACCAGTTCCAAAGCAGGGTTGCACCCCTTTAGTACAGCTGAACTCAGCGTCTGTAAACTATGTTTTAAAAGTTGGTGAGTTCTCCTTACTAAAATGCATACAGTAATAGGGGGGGGAATCTGTCCATTACTCTGTCTCTATTTCACTTGTCTGTACACCCAGAAAAGTCAAGTGCAACAGCTACCTGTATCACTCCAAAAAAATGTCAATTTTTGGCATGGCATGACTGTCTCTTTTAATGGGAAGAAAAAAAAAAAAACAAACCACTAACTAATCTACTCGCATTGCAAATTGACTACTGTAACAGAAAAAAATTTACCTCCTGATGTCCTGAATGGAGTCCCAGACTTGGTCAATAGTATATTAGATAGGTGTAGATTACTAATATTGGTCCATACACTGCACTTCGCACTTGCAAAATACCAAACTGCTTTGTTGTAGCCAGTTTGTTCCAGTGTACAACATAACATCCAATTAAGAGAATAGAAGAGGTATTTACCTCAGGACTGGCTTAGAAACAGCCAAGCTATTTCACAGGAAGGACTGGAATATTTGGAATATATGTTTTGGCTGAGCTGGAAGGCAGGCCAGGCTGCAAATGGAGGAGTTCTGCAGCTCTAAATAGAGGAAAACTAGAAAAGTAGTGGGAGAAAAGGATTTGTAGGGCTACAGAAGACATGGTTTCTGATTTGAAGTACGATACAGTACTGACAGAGCTCTAGTTCCCCTGCTTCTGCCCCTTGTAGGCATGACTGCTTTTCTTTCTCAACTTTTTCCTTCTAACTTCATCACTGTCCTGCTCCCTGATGATTCTAAAAAGCACTGGATTTAGTTGAATGGCTTTGTAATGGCATGAGCTGGATATTTTGGGGCACAATTTAATCCTTTGTTTCTGTAGGGTACTAATGAGCTGTTTCCAAATCCTCTGGTGCCACTGGAGAGTCATTTCTTGGCAACTTTTCTGCTGAAAGACAGAGCTCAGGGTTTCACATGTGATATAATTAACACCAGGCTAAGTGCTACTGAAGCACCTGGTATTGTTTATATGTTTCTGAGTTATGCAGACTTTAATGTTAATTTTGTCATGAATAAGCAGATGTCATCATCATATTAGACTAACAGCTCACTACGAGAAGACCCCCTAAATCTACCTTCTTTAGATGACTTTATTTTTGTTATCCATAGGACTCATTGTTCTGCCTGACTTAGTTAAGGTCTGAATCGATGAAGTTTTTGTTTCAGCTGTAGCTGTTACTATTATTACAGTTTTTAGAATTATGTCAAGATTGCTAAATGCTAGCTAATTAATGAAGATCTGAGGCTAAGTATAAGCACTGAGGAATGTGGTAACTTCTCTGTCATTTGATGTGTTCTGCACCAGACTGGATTAAGCTATCTAGTGGAGTGTTTCTCCTGCTTATAGATGTTCTTAGATGTGGTGTCAGAAATATTTAAAAAACAAATTCTGCAGTCTCCGTTATGCTGACTATTTATTTTTTAATGAACCTCACTTGAGTAGTTCACGGATTTTAAAGGTGTTCTTTGTGGAACTAAATACTTGCTGGAGAAGCTGTATGAAAGGAAGTGCTGTGGTCCGTGATGCAGGTTGATTGTTTTATAACCCACTAAGGTGTGGGTCCTGCTAGTTCTGCATGTGAAGGGCTACCTACCTGAACAATGGCAGGGAGGAACAAAGTAAAAAAAGGGAAATTGAGGGTTAGGATACTGTGGTTATTTAATAACTTTGAAGTATTTTATACACCTTCTGATGGTTTATCCGGAGGCTTTTCTAAGGTCAGTATTTGTTCAAGTTCTATTTGTAGAGAAAGTTAAAGAGTGAGCAAGAAAGAAATGAAGAGCAAACCAGAAACCTCTTTCAACATATTTAACTTGTTACTAGTTTCTTGATGTCCCTACTGAAAAGGAAATAGGGGAAACCTTGGAAACCCAAGCGTTTTTGGCTGCTGTTACGTTAGGAGCACCCTGGTGAATTACTTTTCCCCTCCCCAGTCAGAACTGTGGCCTGGATTGCAGATCAAAGAAGAGCAGCACTTTGGTTAATCTGGCATAAAAATCTACTTTACCCCAAAAAAACAAGAAGAAAAAGAAATTGAGGCCCAGGCTCCATGGCAACTGTGAGCTAGATTGTTCAAACGTTGGTAACTGTTACACAGGTTTGGGTTTGTTTTTTTTTTTTTTTTTTTTTTAAAAAAAAGGTACTTAGAAAGATATATTGCTACCATATTGGAAAGGACGTTGCATCCCAAGCCAGGGTTGTTTCCTGCTGTTACAGGCAGTGTTCATAACAGTGCATACATAGGCTTCTGTCCTGTTTTCCTCAGACTGTTACAAAGAATAAAAGGTGGCCAGCTGATATAACTTTAGGTCTGCTTCAGAAAATGTGTACTGAAGATGCAAGCAATGCTTTTCTTCTTTGAATCTGTTCTGCATCACATGCTAACTTTATAACCATCGAACCAGGGGAATTTGACATGGCAGGTCACCATTTGTTGTGGGTTTGACCACATACCAGACAGTGCTTACTTATGACATTGAGATATAACACTATGTTGAGAGAAAATGTTGCACTGTGACCTTGTATGGCACTGTTGGGTCCTGCACTGTAGGATGCAAAACTTGCTGGTTGCTTTGATGGGGGACTTGAAAGCTGATTCAGGATTCCTGATTCTCAGTTCCTGGTGAATCTCACAAATCTACATCTTGCTAATCAGATCAAAATCTTGAATGCCTGCCTGCTCCTGAGCACTCTGGGCTTATCAGTGTTTTGGTTCAGGCCAGTCCAAGTAGGTAACTTACCGGCTGTGGCAACCAGGAGTCTGGGTCTATCTGGTTAGAGCGCACCTGGCACAATCAGGAGTAGCAGTCAGGTTGCTCCTTACTGTTCTTGCATCCTTCGCCACAATGGTTTTTTACCTGCAGATAGCAGTCTGATGCAGTTACACTAATCACCCAGACCTTGCTCATCTTTTACCACAAGCTGCTTATTTAACCGCAAGCCTAAGTCCTGAGATACCAAGCTGGTCCTTTTCAGAGCTGGACGAACATTTTTTCAGGTGAGTAGAAATCTCCATAACGAATTTATGGCCAGTAGTTTGAGTGTTGTCTTGCTCACGTCTGTGAGTGTGTACTTAGGCTACCCCAGAGATAAATCTGTCTGAAGCCCTTCTTTGAAGGGAATTCTGTTTCCTGCCTATGTAGCTGGATCATTCTATTGCTTAACTGTCTGTTTTATTAGGAAATTAATGACGCTTAAGTTAATACAAACCCAAATATTCTTGCTGTCAGCAAAGCTGGTTACATTTTGTTGTACCACCAAGTGGCCAGAGAAAAAAAATGAATGTCAGTCTTTTTCATGACCACCACTTAAACTACTACAAAGGAATAATCATGTCCTGTTCTCTCTTTTGGATGAAAAATAAATACAGTTCCATCAATCTTTTTCCTTCAGCAATGTTTTTGAACTTTCTTATCATTCATGATGGTCTCTTGTCTGTCTACAGCTGTCTTGAAGTGAGATGGCCAAAACTGGATATGTTGGTTTAATTTGAGACATGCCTAGCACCTACAGGGAGAATGACGTTGCATTTCTCACCTGTCAGTACATTCTGGGATGAGTTGTCTTCCTCCTCCTTCTCCCTTCTCCTTTTTTGGTGACATCAACTTGTTGACCAAAATTCAGTTTGCATTGTACTGTTGGTTGAAGACCCGTCTCTGAATATTGCTGCCGCTTGTTCATATATGTTTGAATTTGTTTATTACAGATAGAGCATTTTGTACATGTCTATTTTGTTCCATCTTGATACAATTGATCTTTTTTTTTTCCCTAATTTATTGGGATTGTTGATTTCTAACACCTTCCAAAATGGTTGCTGTGTATCTCTAAGGGCTATCTACGCTGATGACTCATGAAACCAGAGCTGATACGGTCCCCTGTAGAACTACATGCGAAATATCCTGTCAGTTTGACAGCAAATTGCTGATAATTTAAGAGGACTTTCTAGATAGCTGCACACCCAAATTGTGGTGATTTTAATCTACATTTGATTTCCCTTGTATGCTTTGAAAATATTAGGTGGGCAAGGATTAAAAGCATTGCTTTTTTTACTTTACTTTTCAAAGTAAGTCACTTCTAATGCTTCCCCCGTAATCACTGGGACTGTTACCCCATTAGATGGAGCATAACAAATGGAACGTAATTTGTTCCTGACCATTCTGTATTGACAATTTTTCAGCATCCTATTACTTTCCAGTTACTTCTAGACTGATTGTTTAATTTTTTTCCACATCTTTCTAGATGGTGCAGTTAAGTAATTTGTAGTTTACCAAGTTGTGCTTTTAAAGATGGGTCCTTTATTTGCCTTCTGTTTCTCTAGAACCTTCCTTGTCCTCCAGAATTACATCAAGATTAATCCTAGTTATCCACATATTAACTGTTTCAGCTACTTTTGAATTGCTTTAGGGCAGATTTCATCAGTCCTGCGTACTTGGTTGTATTCAGTTTAGGTAGCTCAGGTGTGGCTTCCATGGGGTCTAGTATTATTGGAATTCTCTCCCCAGACCCATTTTTACAGAAAGAGGCCTGCTGCCATTCCCAGTTCCTGGCTGTATGTGCATGTGGTGATCCAAGCCCTGTGCAAGCACAGAATCTGTTCTGCAGCTTGGATAATTTATGATGCTTCCTTTTCTTGCTGGGGAGAGAGGATTTAGCATACAGACCCCCAGTTGGGCTATACTGACAAAAGTGTTATTTAACCTGTTTTGTCGTTGTTCTGGACTGTGTCTTTTTCCTTGATAGGAAAAATTACCTTGAGTCACCATTAATCTTTTTGTGAATTTGAAGTAAAGAAGGCATTGATGACTTTCTTATTTTTTTCCTTACTGTGTTTTACATTTGGTGTATGTAACTTGTTTTGCAGTTCTGTCCCTGATTTTTTTTTTCTTCCTCATATGCCCTTCCTTGATATTAACCCTTATTTGTGTGTTACTATTTCCATATTAGTGTTTAATTTTTGGAGTTAAGATGGGAGACCATTCTATTTCCCTTCTGTCAGTTTGCTACTATACCCTTAGTATAGTCGGTTCCAGTAAGTTCCAGCTTTACATCGCTTCCCATTGGAAGTCTTTCTAAGAGATCCAGTGTCTACCAATTCCCCCAGCTTGCTGGCATCTCCTGTTTTGTAGTCCAGTGTCCTTTTCATTGTCTAATCTCACCTTTTCTCTGAGAGCAAAACATTATAGAGGTCATGATTCTCTTTCATCGAAGTTATCTTCTGGTTGCAGTTTTCAGCCAGTTCATTCCTGTTAGGTAGGAAGACATCTAAGACAGCTGGTGACATTGTTCAACTCCTCCACCTTCTGAAAAAAGACGCTGTTCCTAACACCCTTGAAGAACAGGGTGAGCAGACTATGACTGACAGTATCGCTTTTCCAATGGCTAGCTAGCTAATCTTCTGTGACTGCTATGGATGACTCCTGTTATTGTTGTGTGGAAGTTTCTAACCATACTGTATGCCTTTTTCCTCCCTCCAACAAAACGTATAATATTTCAAATTCCCAGTTAAATTAAAGCTCAATCTGATTCCATGGTGGGAACTACATTTGGAAAAAAAAAATGAACTGCAAACTGCTGTTTTGATTCATCCATGTTTGTGATCCCTTGTCATTTGCTGTTAGTGAACAAACTTGATGCACATGGATTTTTGTTCGCATAAAACCACAGGGAATGTTGTGTTTGATCTGAACGTCTTAGTCACAGGAGAGCAAGGAGATTTGGTATGTGAACAAAACTATTCACTATTCTCTTGTGTAAAGGGCTTTGGACATCCACTCAGAGAGCAGAAACAACAGCATATGACTTACGTGCCCAATTACACACTGTGTGTAACTAAATAGCTGAACCGAACAGTTCACAAATGCTCCATAGTCTGAAAACAGCCAGTTAAAATCTCCAGCAAAAGACAGCATGCATTCAAAGAATTCGGGCTTCTTTAATGCTTTGTGAAAACAAAAAAAGGCTAAATTTGCAGCTATTCCTAAGGAATTATCTGTGAGCACTATCTGCAAATAATAATTTAATCAGCTTATTTGGCTGCCCATGGTCACAAAGCTGTAATTGATTAAAAATGATCCTTTTTGTAACAAAATAAGGCTGCAGAATAAAAATGAGATTCTGAGGTGATTCTAATGTGCCCTGCTCTGACAATATGATAAGGAGCAATTCTGTAGAAGGCCAAAGAATCTCACAGCAAAAGGTTTGGGGGCTGTTACAGGGAAGTCTTTTTTCAGATATTAGGGTGTTTTAGACTGAATTTGGACTTTTTTTCTTTTTCTCTCCCCCCCCCCCCTTTTTTTTTTTTTTTTAAACTTTACAGTGTATTCATGTTTCCTAGGGAGCTGAATGGGGGACAGGGACTTCTTTCAAAGGCCACATGGCCCACTTCCAATTCTGATAGATAAAGTCAACCTGCTTGGCCCCACCAACAGGAAATAGGATGCTGCCCCTTTAAGCGGACTGTAAGGAGTATGGAATTACAGCTAACTTGGTTTGGAGCCTTTGTGTAAGGCTTTCAGGAAGAGATAAACCATTAATCATGCACAATTACTCTGACCTTGCATGAACTAAAGCCTCTCTGAACACATAAGATTACCGTCTCTGGGGACCTTGAGATACTGACACGATCAGCTCAGTACTACGGCATTGGAAACTGCTGCACAAAATGGCTGAAAGCTTGGCCTTTATTTCGTTTTCTTATACTGGAGTCTTTCTTTCCACCCAGGATAGGTATTTATCTTTCTAACGTGCTTGCAGTGTAAACTAAGGGAAAGTCATTTCCCTTGAGCCAGGATTTGAGTTCATAGAATGCGAGTGAGAAATGATGGCAGTGCTTAAGAGAATAAATTACATTTGTTTTTTGATCAAATGTTTTCTTAAACTTACTGAGGTGGAGCTCTTCACACTTATTTCTGCTGTCTTCTTGTGGGGGACCCTCTTCTTTTCTGGGTCTTAGCACAAGTGATATGGTCAGTGGCAGAGATTCTTAGATAGTTCTGCAGTGTAATTTATTTTTGCTGGTGTTGTTGCTTTACTGGTACCGTCCTCACCCGTTTTAATTAGATTTTAGATGGTGATTTTCAGGGTCAATTTACATTCCCTCTATTAGTCTTGTTTAGCATTTCTCTCCCCTCTTAAGCTCCTTAAACAAACATGTCTCACATACATACTATGATCTACTTTCCTCTCTCTCTTCCTTCCCCAACCTCCTGGCACTAGCAGCAATATGTAAAATAATAATAATAATAAATGAGCAATTAAGTATTTACTCATTAAGTAATTATTGATTTCAACTTGTCATTTTTCAAAATTAGGGTGAGCTAAAAACGCACGCGAGCAGTTGCAGAAGCTCAACTAACTCAGTAAAATGCAGTAAACAATGCCTTGTTTACATTTGATCTTTCATCATGTGTTTGATCCCTACAGCTTCATTCACTTATAAAATTTATACTGCTATAAATAATTTACTTACATATGTGATCTTTTTACATTGTTATTTACTGAAGTGCAACATCTATTTTGAACACAATTTCACATTGATGTAACTATCTTTTCTCCCTTTTCACAAAGGAGTAATTATATGCATATATTTGGATCTGCAGTAGGAAGTTCATACTGCTTTAACTTACAGTTACTAAGTTATGACAGTTAGTAAGTAGCACTTACATGTGTAGTAAAAGATTTGTGTGTGGAGAAGCCCTGCAGAACACTTGTCTTGCTGACCCTCGTTTACATCTTTTGATGCCTTTTAAAAAGAAATGGTCTTCATCTTTGGAAAACTGCAAATTTTTTTTTAGGGTCTTGATTTTACACTGTGACTATTTGACTTCAGTTGTAGAAGATCTGACTAGACGACTACAAGGTTTCTTGTTAGATGTTTTTATTCATCTGTATTTTTCAAACCCTCAATCAACTGCCAGCAAGCTGTCTCCGTTACACAGAAGGTTGACACGAACATGAATTTTGCTATTTTAGCCTTTATTTTTCCGCAAAAAGATTTGTGTTTGAAATCAAACCTTTCCCTGTATACCTCTCAGGAATACTTCATTGGAATTTGCACATATTGCTGCCCCTTCCTGTGCTCTGCATGTGACAAAGACTTGGAAAAACTGTGATCTTGCATAGACTTTATTTATCAGTATTTTAAGGTTCCAGTGATAAAAACATTCTGTCCACTGAAGTAGCAAATTTCTAATTTTTCACAGATGAGGTTTTAAGAAAATGGAGATGGCTCATCGTGTGTTAAAGGACTGGATGATGGGATCCAAGCTAAAATACATGTCCGATTCTGACCAGCACCTCTGTGTTCCATGCTTTGTAAGAGGATGGGTAAGTCCAAGAGAAATAAATATGCTCTTCACATAGTGAATGATGCAGAGAAAGTGTATTGGGAACTTCTCCCTAAAAAGTGATTTAGAAGGTAGGCATAATGAAAATGCGACAAGTACAGTGGTAAGGAATTTTTTTAACAGGTAAGATATCTGACAGGAATGTCAAACCTGTTGCTTCAGGACAGCAGTTGCTCTCTTAACTGCTGGAGATAAGGAGAAATTCTTTTATAAGGAAGATTTCTCTAGGTTGTTTGCTGCAAGCTTTCTGCGCAGTGCTCCCGAGCCATGTTCATAGTCACTGTTAACAGCAGACCGCTGGATTTGGTAACAGCTGATTTTGTTTTGTATCAGAAGGGTATTAAAAGGCTCCCTGTGCCACTAGGCATTGAGGATGAGAGCCTGGCTTGAGGGAGCTGTCCAGTACTAGCTGGAGAAGACAGATACTGTGCTTGCTCTTCTCCCTGGATATTTTTTTAAGTTCCTTTTCCCCTCTCCTTTACATTTTCCACTAATGTGTTCTCAAGGTACTGCCAATGGCTAAAGGGCTGTTGATTCTAAGAAATATTCTACAGAAAGTAAACTCATTGAAAAAAACCCAAACCAAACAGAAAAACCCACAGGCTTACTAAAACAGAATGGGTGGAATATTTAGTGGAAATTTAGTGAAGACCATAGAAATTAACAGAAGGAGGGGAGTATCTAAAAGGAAAACACCATCTAGATGCCATCAGCCAAAATACAACAGTCTGTAAGGGCAAGTTGATTTTGTCAGTATCGCTAAAGCAAGATGTTTCTGAACATTGAACTTGCCTGTATTCAGGACAAAGAGATACTGGAAATATAAAAGCAGGAATACTGGAACAGATTGCCATAGGATGTGGTTGATTCATCATCACATGGAGTGTGCAAACTGAGACTGCATGTCTGTCTGAAACTATTCTGCATTTCGACCATGAGATATTGCTCTTAGTAATGTTGAGTTTATGTAGTGGGGAAGGATAATTCCTTTCACTGCAGGAGTTTTGGACAGCCTGTATTTTGCAGGATTTCAGGCCATATGACAGTATTGGTCCCTTCCGGTGTTATAGGTGAATCCATGAAATTATCTTTTGCTGAAGTGTGGTGCTAAGGCACAGACTTGCTCTGTTTGTGGCGCTGTGGGGCTACAACTGCTCGTGGCACTCTTGGGCAACATTGACACAATGCCAGTTTTCAGAGAAGCATGGAGTATCAACCCTGCTCCTCTTTTAGTAAGGGCGCTGCAGAAAGGGTAAGAATTAGTTGTGAGTGGAAAAAGGCAGAAGCTCGGTGGTAGGAGGGAATGAGTCCGTGCTGACGCATACGCTTCACTGCACGTGCTGTAAGGGACAAAATCAAAGGCAGATTCTCATCTTATGTAGACCAGCTTCAGTCAGGAGTGAATCAGCTAAAGCTGGTGTCAGAGTTGCATCAGAATAAAGCTTGAAGTGAGCGGTATCAGGCCCATGATGTTTTTCTGCTTTGTTTTTAGTCCTGTTGCACCTCACTGTAACCTAAGATGCGGAAAGATCCATTGTAAGAGGTTTTAAAATGGAAAAGTTTACCATTTGAAGGGAAAAAGACAACCCACTGCTTCCTGGTTGCAGTGCAGATGTTTATTCTGTATCTACACTGCAGTGCTGTTAGTACAGCTAGTGTAGTTGTTCCTGAGACATCTGTTAATGAGCTGGCTTTGATAATGTTGTCTGCACTGCCAGAACCGTAATATACTCCATGTGGGCCTACAGGCTGATCTTCTCGGAAAAATATTATAGACTCTGTTTCTCCCTCTTGCTATACTGCTACGAGTACTGACGCTTATTACCTTAAAATTAGCTCAGCCATGTGTATTCAAGCTATTCAGGCTTTGGACTGAGAGAGTGGATATTTTCTTTAGTTTTAGGTGTGATTTTACAAAATCTAAAACCTAATCAGACAGATTCTTCAAGTCCTGAGCCTGTCCTGGTTTTGCCATTCTGTATTTGAAATCTAAAAGCCTTTGTTTGTGTGTGGGTCAGAGAGATAAAAATTAGGAGGCACACACTTCAGGCAGTATAGATCTGTGTAGATTCTCTGCTGCTGACAGTCCAGGTAACTCAGTTAAACCAGCGGAATAGTTGGCTGAGGGACCGTATCGTACTAATAGGAAAGAGAGAACTCTAGGGGTTAAAGGCAAGAGCATCCTTTTTATAATTAGGACAGATCAGAAGTGGAGCAAAATGTTCTTGCAGCTGAATCAGCTGCCCTCTAACCAGCCTGGAGTCTGGAGCTGGGGCCTGATGGACACTTGTACAGAATGCAATTTAATCTGTAATGGCTGAGGAGGACTCCTCAAAGTCTGCGGCAAATGGCAATTATTGTCCCTTTTTGTCACATCCCCCCCAACCAAAGCAAAAAAAGAGGAAAATTAATGAAGATAACAACAGGGAAGGATCCGAACTAGCATGCCCTGCCTCCCCGTTTCTGTTTAAAAATCCTCTGCAATGTAGTGACTGAAATGAGCTGCCCAGTATAATAAAATCTCTCGAGCACCAATGTGAAACAAGAATTCCTCCCCCACACACATGCATACGCACCCCTTTTCCCTAATGAGCAGGGAGACGCCAGCTTGGGGGCTGCAGCCAGTGTTAAATTAGCAGAGAAGGCCATCCGAAGTGGGCTGACTCCAGCGTAAACTGCCTTAAGTGTCTGTTTATTAAATCACACCACCGCTTAGAGTCTGCCCTGCTGCCACATCAGAGCTGTCTGCATACAGACAAATCCTGGGCAGTCCCGGGGGAACTTGGTCCAACTGGATACTGGTAGTAATAAAGCTGGGGGGGGGCGGGGAGAGAGTAATTCGCCACCAAGAGGCCCCTTGTTAGACTCCATCATGTGTTATTCTTCAAGAGCAGAAAAGGCTTTATCTAAGGTCACTGTTTGCACTTGTAGCAGTGGGGAACCTGGGTATCTTGAAACTGTAAAGTCTTCTTCCTCTCTCCATTTTACAAAATATAAGTCATGGCAGGCATTTTCTTGCTAAACTGGCTTCCATAAGCCTTGGAGCAGTAGCTTTCCTATATCAGTTCTTATTGGGAAGTGTGGCCCTCAGCTTCAGCTCTCCTTGGGTTACAGTGTGAGCAGGTTGTTAATACCTAATGATTTTCTAAGAGAATTTACTGGTTTCAATCTATCTAGAGACTTTGGAAATAGAAAATCTACTGCTCAAACTTTAAGCTGCGGTATTAAAGCAGAGGAAAATCAAAATGTTTCTGTATATTTGTACAGCGTGAGGTAGAATGAGGGTTTGATTCTGGATGGGATTTCTACACATGCCTGCAAAACAGTAATATTACGTACTCTGCAGTTAAGACAGACAGGAGAGATATATCCACGCTGTAAATCTTCTCCTGTCAGTCAGGTGACGTCACTTCTTTTTCTGCTAGTTCTGGGAGAAATTGTTTGCCAAGAGCCCTACTACATTCCCTTCTTTCTCAAGGACTAGTTCTTAAATACAGTTGGAACCAGGGCTGCTGGTTTATGACTCCTACTGCTCATATAACCAATTGGACTGTCTTGCTCCCTACTCTACACTTCCAAGATAAGTTGTCTTTTCTGCATGAATCCCGGGAGAGGAATCTTGGTGAGAAGTGGATAACCCTCTCATCCCATAAGGAAGCCTAGGATAAAGTTTTGGAAAAGTCTCTGAAATAGTCAAAGTTTGTTCTCGTGAATTGTAAGGGTTTGTTGAACAGCTCTCAAATTTGTCATCCTTCCACTTATTAGCACAGATCTTTCTCTGTAATATGATTTTTAAGCTTCAAACAAGTTTCATCCATGTGCTGTCAGGTCAGGAAATTGAATGTACAGCATGCAACTCCGTTTTTGTTTATTTTAACAAATTGGTGGATACTTCCATACATGCATCCCCTGCTCAGCCTGCTGTTTCGTGTCTTCCGTGAAGGATTTTTGCTGCACATAGGCTTCCAGAGACTCCATTGCAGTCCAGATGGCCATCTTCTGTGAGAGCAGGTTAGGAGTCACGGTCAAGCATCCTTTTTTGAGGTGGCCCATTGACATTGTAGAAGAGCAGCAGTTGTTGAGCTAATTTGTATGAGGAAGAAGCTATGCAAAGTTTAATATGAAGTGGTTGGTTTAGCTGGCAGAAAGCGAGAGGTGGGCTGTTTTCCATTTCCCTTTAAAATGTCAAACACTAATAGTCTCTTCCGATCATCCTGAGATTGCCAAATAATTGACTCCCGCCTACAGCAAAAACCTCCCTGATCAACAAAGCAGGAAGCTGATGACAGCAATTGCCTGAACGTGTCCAAATTAGTCAACCCCTTGCAACCCCAGCAGGGTCAAGAGTGGCAGCCCGGAGGTCGTGGGGCAGCAGGAGATGGAGGTTGAAGATTGCCCTGCTTCCTCTGCCCTCTCATGCCTCCAGGACATAGCAAGGAGATGAGGGATTCACAGCTGGAGCAGCCAGCACCTGAACTGCATGTCCAACAGAGATCTGTTTATTCAGAAGATCTGCTGTATGTTAGCCAAAACACAGGGTTAGGGTAAGAAAGGAGGAAGTGCCTGTCTTTGTGAGTGGCAGCAGAGCAGTTGTGTTCTGTGTGGGGCTGACCCAGTGTCAGACAGCTCCTAGCATGTTTTCTCTTCATGTCCTCCAGGGTTTGCTTGCTTTGCTACGTAGAACTGACACATTTACAACAAGCTGGTGTCTGTCTCATTGCTGGATTATTTTTTCTGTGCCTTCGTTTGTTCTTCTGCAGCTGTGCAAGTGACTGCAGAAATATTTGAGTATGTGAATGTTGCCCTGGTATAGCCCAGTAAAACTTCTGGACGTATTTAGGAATACATGTACAGCCCAGGACCTCAGAGAAGCCAGAGAAGGGTGCCCACCAAGCCATTCCTTAGTTGGGTGCCTCATCAACACATCTAGTTAGGCGTGCTGGGTTGTTTGATTTTATAAAGCAGTGGAAGTAAAGCAGCAAAGAACCTCTGGCCCCATTCCCCTCTCTCTTGTCTTTGAAAGGAGTGCAGGTGTGCCTGTGACTTCTTGAAGGCAACTCAAGCGTCTAAGGGTTGTGGCATTTTCATAAGATTATTTTAGGACTCGGAGAGAGGACAGAGGGAGAAAGAGAGAAGCATTGTCTCAGAGCTCCTGAGCCATACTACTGTTGTTACAGGTGGGATGAGAAAGTTTTAAGACCAGGCTCTTTGTCTGCTAGCCTGTATTCCTATCTGTGTTTCCTAAAGCGGAGGAGCTGGGGATGGGGAGCCTGCCCCTGACAGCTCTCTGGGTGCACTGCTGCAGGTCAGGACCTCTGCCCACGGAAGGAGCACTGCCTGTAGGGCTCCCACGTCTCCTCACGGAGACCTGGGCTGGACGCTTTGTCACACTCTGACAAAGGTCACTTTTACATCCCGTCTTCTAAAAGGTCACAGCATGACCCCAGGTGCAGGAGAAGAGGAGGAGGGAGAAGGCAGCTTTCTCTCCTTTTTTCTTTCTTTCTTTTTTTTTTTTTTTAATTTTTTACTGGCACTGGAAAAAATATACCTTGCCTTTGCTCTTGTACTGCCCCCTCTCTCTCAGCCCACACTGGCACCTTCTCTTCCTAAACACTATAGTATAAGTTTTCCCCTTGTAGGCTTAACTGGCTGGTTACTGGATTTTCTCCTCTTTCTGCACTTTGTTCTATCTGCACAGCTGTAGCTGTCCTATTGATATTCCTTCACATTAATACGCAAACACTTCCAACCTTAATGTGCCCTCCAGATGTAAAACTGTATGAGTACAGTTCTTCACCACGGTTTTTGTAAGATGCATGAGTGCATACATAAAGGTAGTTTTTTCCCCTGAGGGCTGGGAGGGGGGAAAGTAACAGTCCTTCTCTGACTCATTCTGGTATATTGTGGTAAGTGGATACGTCTTCTGAAGGAAAAACTACTGTCAGCATTTACACATGTCAATGAGAGACGGCGATAAGAGGTAAAAGCCAAATCCTCAGGTGTCGCACACTGTGCTGCATAGTTGTTTCCCAAACTAGGATTTACTGAACCAGCTAGAGGACAAAAATAATTTCTTTTTCTTGACTTAAAGAAGGCCCAATGGTTAATGAGACATTTACGTTCAAATTCTATATGGCTTCAATTCAGGACTAGTGTCTTTAAATGCTGGATCATCCTTCCAGAGTTATTTCAGGTTCTTCCTTGTCATGGAATTTGCAGCAGCAATAGAATTCTTTTCTGCATTTCAGATACTGATGGAGGGGAAAAATGTAGGAGGTTTCTCAGTGTCTGCTCATTTTAATAATTTTTTTTCTTAAGGGTTGGACTGTGTTACCAAAGACAAAGGTGCTGGACATGATTCTCTTTGTGGGGTACTGCAGTGACTTGTTACAGATGCTGGCTTTAGTCCTTCAAACAACAGAAGTGGGAGATTCAGTTTTAGAGACATAGTAGACTTTGTGAGGATGATAACTCGATACAAGCTGTTTTATTTGCAGTATTCATTCTTCACCAGGAATTTCCTTAAGATGTTTAAGTAGAGCTATAAAGAGGTAGAGAGAGAAACATGGAGGAGTCACTTTTCAGAGAACTCATTATAACTTTTGTATAGGAAACAGCCTGCCCCTGGCTAGTCTTTGAAAAATAAATAGTCCAGATTTCACCTCTAGAATAAAATGTAATAATATACATCTAGCTTAGATATATGTAAGGGCTCTTGTTACTCACATATCTGAGTCCCATCTCACAATATGGTTTTTTAAGATAGTGTTCCTTTAATAGAGGTACATGCTGTTAGCCCAAAGTAATTAACTAACTAAAGACGGGCTTACTTTCAGTTGTGTGAGTACCTTAAAAAATGCACGCCTGGTTCCTGAGATCTGAAAGGAAATTTATGCAGCTTGCAGACTACCCACTAGGCCAGCCTACCTGTTCCTGACCATTAACTAACCAGATTGATAGAATTCTTGTATATTGACCAAGCTACAGAAAAGGCAAAATCTGTGGAAAAGTATTAACTCGTGTAAGGTCAAAAACGAGGTCATGGTTGAGCTAGGAATGCCAATGAACTGGGCTACCTGGCGAGCAAAAAAGGAAGAAATAGTCATGATGAAGAATACTCAAAGGTTGGTTTTCCAGGTTCCCAGTCAGAAAGGAGACTGTTCCACTAATTGGGTCTTAAAAGGTCTTTTCTATTCTGTTTAAATTCTTATAATATGCCCCTCACCAAGATATGAGGGTGTCTGTCTAAGGATGTCTCTCTTTTCATTCTTTTTAGCGGTGTTTATTTTCCTCTCTCCCCTTACCCATTCTTTGCAAGTTCATGAAGAGCATTCAGACCCCATGAGGGGGTCTCTACGGATCCCCTAAGAAGATTAAGCTCTCTGAATATTTCATGCCCCTGATTGACAGCTCTTGAGGACCTCTTGTAAGCCTGGCGCCCGTATTCTTGTTTTAAAAAAAAAAAAAGAGAGAGAGAGAGAGACAAGAAAATCACATCCACAGAAAAAAAATTGATCCTATGGGCCCGACCTCTGCTGACGGAAGGCACTAGACGGAGGCAGTTCCTCCTGGGCATCTCCCCCTCCTTTTCCCTCCCCACCAGTCTCTACTGTGAAATAAAAGGAAGGTAATGGGATTTTAAGAGGCAAGGAGTCGTCAGAGGACGTGGTTGCTGCCCCCTCCCCTGAGCTCCAGTGCTTAGGCTCATGGCCCCTCAAGAGCTATTGTAAGCCTCTGTCCCTGACTCTCATTCCGTGCCGGCGTTCTTCCCTTTCTAACAAGCTGACCTAGCTGAGCCGATGGCCCCTCATTAGAGGCTGAACTGAAGAGCGAGCCCTGTGCTCTCCTGCAGCCGTTTCACCCCATTAAGGGTTGCCCCCTGGTTGACAGCAGGAAAGGGAGCCGACGACCTGTAAATTCTCATCAAACTGCTTTAGATTCTCCCTTCCCCCTTAATCATCCCATAATAGGCAGCTGAGAAGTTTCTCCTTTATTTAGAAAGGCAGGGCCAAGGAGATCTCCTCACATGCTGGGTTTAGGAGACATTCCTTGATGGAAAGAGGAGGATGAGGACGAGGGTGGAGAAAGGCAGAAGGAAATAGCTCCCAGCCCTTTTTACAGCTGAAGTGCAGTGAGATTTACTGCTGCACTTGCTATAGATACCAGTGTTAAAGACAGCAAGGTCTTGTTTGCTCTTACCTGATGCTAAAGGAGTAAGTGCATTGCACAGGTTCTGTCCTTGTAGCCAGATGGCATTTAGTGTCCAGCTTACCTGAGAACTGTAAACCTTAGTAGGAGTAGTAATTGTAACTACAGAAGCACTAACAATGAAAGGCCCCAATCCTTCCACTTGCTGTTTATTGACTTCAGAGGGTCACTTGGGATTCTCAGGATCATGTCTCTTCTGGCTAACCTGTTTCTGGGGCTTGCTTGAGATACAGGTGTAAATTTCTTGTGTGGCTTATCCAAACTTGCTGTTACTTCAGCTCGTTTTCAGACCGAAGAGGAGCAATTTGCAGGATTATGCTGCTAAGGCATGTTTCAGTTCTGCTAACAGGTGAGTGGCAAGAGAGAAAGGAGATGGAGCTCGTTGCTTCTCAAAGTGAAAGCACTGGAAACAGTCATGGTTTTGACTGCCTGTGTTTCCTGAATGTAAGTGAAGGTGAAACTTTAAAGCTTTGTTTGGAACTGTCGCTGCGGTGGAACAGGCTGGGTAGGGAAGTAGTGAGGGTGAGGGAGCCGTGTCAGTACTGAATATAATCCCCCACCAGTGCTAGATGAGAGAGAGCATCTTTTCGTGGCTTCAGCATGTCTCATGTCTGCACCTCACCTCCCTTCTTTGGAATCTACAATGGTTGTTGTTATTGGTCTCTTACTCCAGATTTAAAGTTTATTTTTTAAGATGGTGTTTATAAGATGTTTTAGAGCCCAGAGTACATAGGGGGAAGGACGTGTACGCTGCTCTGAAGCAGGTATCTATTGGCTGTTACTGTGAAGGAAACCATTACTCTGTCAGAACACTGAATTTGCCCGAGATCCCCATTTCACTTATGTCTTGGTGGGCTTGTTCAAGTTCGGAACTAACCAAAGAGCAGGAGTGTTAGTCATCTCAGAGCAGTGACAGATTTATTTAAGCAGACCTGCTTAAATACCTTATGGAATTTCAACTGGGCGTTTCAGGCAGAGAGCAGTTGAGTTTAGGCCATAGCAAGTCAACCTCCCACTTCTGCTTTATTCCTTCCAGTGCAAGGGTGGTTAGTAAGCAATCTGTGAAGTCCTCGGTTCCCCATGCAGTGGTCTTCACTGATAAAGAAAAGGTACTTGCTGCAGGTGGGAGTAATGAACCAGAAGGCAGAAGATCCTAGCAGTGTTCGTTCTGGATTCCCGTTATTTAGGGTAAGAATGGTCGGGGAGGAAGGACAGAAAAAGGGAAGCAGATCAGTTAGAGGCCTCTGCTGCATGCACAGAAATTGGCACAGTTTTCTGTTGGCAAGTTTACGGGAATCATCTGTGGTGCTGGGGATACTCCACAAATTTGGTGCAAGAGGATTATGACCATGCAGGTAGACAGAATGGTCACTGCTGAGTAATTAGGAGACTCTACCAACTTTTGCAGTACTCTAATCTTTTCCTTGCTCAAGAATCCAGAGTTGCTGGATTCAATTTAAAGTCTCCTCTTTGATGTTAGGCTCGCCTTCTCAGCGTGATTGATCTGCAGTGTAACACAAATCTCTATTAAACTTGAAAATCCTTTCTGTATTCTCTTCAGTATTTCTGTGTGAGGTATGGCTGGATGCTCCATTAGGACTTGGAACCATTTGAGTAGTGGACTCTTCAAGTTACATGTAGGATGTTATATGTAAAAGGCATAGGCAATTTTATAAAGCATCTGTCGAGCCAGTAAGTTATCCGATAACATCACCTTTTTAAAGTCAATTATTATTTTTAACAACCGATTGATGTCCCATTTACTTGCAATAGCAATCTTGGTGGAATGCCAACGCCAATCCTCAATAGTGCTTATGCTGCCAATGTTCTGCGGATGGGGTGTGCAGCTTACATCACAGCTCGCCTATGGCTACAGTTCATTATTTTGGTTTGAGGGGAAGAGAAGAGCATCTGGGTGTTTATAACCATCATGGAAAAGATTTGTATACAAATAGAATCAGAGGAAGCATTAGCTTTTGATTAGTCTCACACCACTGGTGGTAAGCTTTATAAAGGCTCAGTTGTTATGGCACAATATTATGACCCTCGGTCTGGTCCTTATCTCATTTGTTACTACTGGCGCTGCCAGATGGAGTTCAGGGTTCCAGCCTGCGCCCTGCCTGTCAGTCTTCTGTCCCTGGGAGTGCTGTGTAGACAGCAAACTGTTCAAGAACAGTGGCAATAGTTTTGGAGGAATTTAATCATCTCCTACTGAAATGAAATGATGGGACATGGACTAGATTTTCATCTTAACTGTAGCCACTGATATGAAGTGGAAAAAGCTCAACAGACTTCCTCATAACCCTACCAGATTCTGGAAGAACGAGTCCCAGGTCTGGGAACTTTATTCGAAGTTTCGAAAAAGGAAGAATCGTATCCGCGGTTTTCTTGTAGTGGGTGCAGTCTCTATAGACAAAATCCTTGATCGAAGGTCAGTGAAACCCTTTTTTAATCCAGTTCTGTTCTTTGACTTAAAGCAATTGTATAAGGAATTTCTGATTCCTCTAAAATGCCTTCCTCTACTCAGCTTCTTTGTCAGGCTGAGCAGAACAGCTGAGAATGACAGAGCCTGGAGACAAAGCTACCCTTCAGTCATTCCCAGCTTCTTACATGGTTTGCCCAGGCTCTCTCATAGACACAGAGAAGGGGCTCTTCAAAAGTAACTGAATGCCTACCGTCCTCTCATCACTCCTTTTTCAATTTTAGATGAGCAACAAATAAAGCAGGGAAGACTGAAGGTCATTTTTCTTGATGGCAATTGGAGGTCAACCTGCTGGCCTACTTGCAGAGTTTTGTTTCTCATCCACCACACTATTTCATCTGTAATTAAACAAGAGATGTTTTTGTTGGAATGAATCTGCTGACGTTTGGGACTGATGAGGTATTTTCACTACCCAGCTTTTAGGTATCTACCTTCATTGATAAGATTAGGAGACTAATCACATATGCTGTGCTCCTGCTCTGAATGCTCTGTAGAAGCCTGCCTGCCTGCCTCTTCTGTCCACACAGAGACTTTAGGGAGAAGTCCTTTCCCTAACATAGATAACTGGAGTATAAAATGGCAGGCAGTAAAAATACCCCTCAGTGCTACAAGCTCCTTTGCTTAGGGAGAACTATAAATATCCTCATGCACCGGTGCGTTGCAGTCATCAAGAAGGTATTTTTTTTTTTCCCCAGGAACAATTTCTCTCTCTTATTTTACATTAAGCATGGTGGAGTATACAGCTTATTGATAATATCACATTTTTCTGGTCTAGTCACACACAGGAAAATATTTACAGACATGCCTCATCTTCTATTTTTAGACACATGATATAGGACAACCATATTGCTCTTCAAAGCAATCCTCATCTCTCTACAGAATTGTAGAATAATTCAAGTTGGAAGAGACTTTTGGAGGTCATATGATCCAAGCCCCACCCAAAGCAGAGCGGGATAGCAGTTCAGGATCCTGCTGTCCATTCTTAATCCCATACAACAGAGAACTGGCTCTTCCCATTAACATTTTCAAGAGTCAGAATTGCTGCAGTTCTGCCAGCCCTCCCTGCTGGAGTGGCCTTTCTGTGGTAACTGTGGAAAAGGAGACTGTCTGACCTCTGCATTAGACTAGAGATGGACTGGGTTTGCTGTGGGTGTCTCAAAATTGCAAATTCATTTCACCCACCCAAGTGGAAAACTGCTCATAGCTATGGTGCTCTATATTAAAAAGTGGTTATCACAGTAATAATAGGATGAGAAAACTAAGGCTTTTCGTTAGGAATAAAAGAATGGTAATGGAAAATCTAGGTTCCCTGTCAAAATGGTTATCCATGTTCAAAACCAGAGTGGAATTAAAACTTGGGTTTTAGGGTTCTGAAATTTCTGGATAATTTTTTCCATTTTAATTTGTGGTTGGGAATAGAACCAGAAAGACCAAGATACCTCACAATTTCTTCTAGCATTTGGAGTTGTGAGCAGAAGTAAAAATGTACTAGAAATCACACACAAGTTAATAATTTCCTCAAAGGTTTGGAGCCCAGTTTTGCAGAGTTAGGAGGTTTGCTTCAAGTTTCCAGTTAGACAACAGTCATGAGTGCCTACTTGGGTCAAATACAGGGCCCGGGTTTGCAAAGAGATCTGTCTGAGCGGGGCCCTGTAAAGGTGGGATCGGGGTCTTGAAGCTTTTCCCCTCCTCAGGTTGCACTTGTTGCTCCATGGAGTCCGAGGCAGGGGGGGAGGATCATTGCCTTTGCCTTCCCTCATAAGAGGAAAGAGATTTTCACAGAATGTTGTCATAGGTCTTGAGAATGTCCCTTGATTTTTGTGGGAGTGAAGATATCACCAAAGAGAAACACTGGCCTTTTCATCCAAAAGTGAGCTTTTCTACAATAAAAGGATCACATTTAGTTTGCAGAGGCTGCATTTTGCCTTGAATAAGCTGGCTAAAATATGGAGTTGAAATCCTTGAAATATTTTCATTTGGCTAGAGTGAGATTCTTTTTAAACCAATTTTGCCAATAGTGAGAGCTGTAAATTTAATATGACATAATGCGCTGTCAACTGTAGATGTTTGAAAGCATGCGGGGAGGAAGGAGTTAAGGATTCTGCTCTATGAGCCATCCACAGCAGGGAATGACCCAGTTTAAAAGGGTTAACAGTATTTGGTTTTTCAGAACTATTTGTTATATCAAGTTAGTGCAGCAGAGGTCACACAGGTCACTGTGCCTCCCCCTTCCCTTGCCATTCCCAGCCCCTACTCCGTTCCTTGTTTCTTCTCTAATCTGATGACCTCAGACACAGCTCTTTCCTTATGATGTTCTTGACAGCATCTTCAGACAATATGCAGCTCGACGCCAGTTGTCTTTCCCTTTCTCTCCTGTCCCTCAGGAGAAAACCTTGGAGGCTAAAAGGCACTTTGTGCAGTGGGGAAAAGCCTCCGCAATTTGTTCTGTGGTTTTTGGACAAGAGTAGCTCAGAAAACAGTTTTCCTTGTATGTACACTCCTAGCATGACTGTCTTTCCTTCCTGGTGTGTATTTGTTTCTTTCTGGTTTGTTTGGTCGGTTTGGGTTTTTTTTGTTTATTATTTTGTGTGTTTGTGTGATTAAAAGCCTTCTGTAAATCCCAATTGATCCGCTGTACCTTCTCGTCTCGTTCGTCGTGGTGTTGCTGAGTGTGTCTTGCAGAAGTTCTGAGCGAATGCCTTTTTTGGGAGTACAAGTTAACGTGTTACTATTTGCAAATGGTAATGGGAAGTTTTGGCTGGAATTTGCACATGGGTTTAGTAACCAAAGGAGGTCAGATTTGCTATTGTAACAGTGAGAGTAGAGTACAGAAAATGTTGTTGAGAAGGTTCTCATCCTCATCCCTCCCTTCTGACCACCTTCTTCCAATCAAAGCCTCTCTTAGGTTTTTGTCAGTGTATTTTTATGACTGACTTTCAAGGGTACTGAAGGTCCACAGAAAGTGGACTCGTGAAAGCGAAGGAAAACTTGCGGTGCTTGGTGTCTTGAAAATCAGGCTAGAATCAGGCGATGACTATCATGCTTATGTATTTTTTAGTCTTACCAGCATCACAGTATTAACTTTCTGTCAGACCATCAACAAGGAATAGAATACGATACACCCTACCTGATATGAAATCAGGAAAGGTCTCATTTTCCTGGTTCCTCAGTTGCTTGTGTTTTACTGTGTTTCTCATTCTGCTGCACCTGTGCCTCTTTTGACATCCAGTCGGCTGATTTTTTTCAGAATGTTCCTTGCTTCTCATTTCATTCTGTTGCTCGTTATGCAGCCAGAGCTAGGGGAGTTACACATGCTGTTAGGCGGTAAAATTAGTAAGAGCGTAATGGACCATTTTCTTCCTTTGCTATGGTTTGACCTGATTTCTGAGGAGTGTGCTTTGCTTTTTTTAGAGGGATGGGGTAGTCCAGTCCTGGGTGTCCGTAATCTCCTGAGGGAAATGAATGACCACCAAAAAGCTACTCCTGGTAATGTTAAAGCTGTTTCTTGCAGCCTTCCCGGGGCTGGGTAGCTGCCAGACCTCAGTGTTTTTAACAGAGCTGAGGGATCAGTGAGAAAAAATGCCTGTGCATACTTGCTTGAATTCAAAAGCAAATTGCAACTCGAGCGTGCTTGCGTGGCTTGCATTTGCTTCCTGGTCATGTTCAAGTACGTATGTGCTACTAGTGTGAATATGAATTAGACAGCAAAGTTTAAGGCTGTGTCTTCTGTTAGACCTTTTTTATGCTATACTCCCAGAAAATCCGATTTTTAGTTCAGTCACCACAAATTGATATATCTCGAGAGCAGACCTGTATATTCAAAGTCTCACGTAACTGGCAAAAGCACAGCTTCATTATCAGTTTCTTCAATTCACAACTCGCTTCTCTGCTGCTAAGTTACAAAGCCTGTTCCCCAGTAGCATGACCAGCTGACACTGGGTAGCAATCAAAATTATTGTTTTGAGTTGCACGCTTTGATGGATAAATCAGAAAAAATGGCAATGTTTTGCATACAGTGTATGTGGTAAGCTGGTTATTCGACTCTAGGCCTGAGCATGAGGCTTGGATGCAAGACAGTTACAAGTGCCTGACAGCAAATGTGATAACTGTGGCATACTTGGTGTTTTTCCCAAAAGGTGATGAGGGTGTAATTACATGTAGTGTGAGAGGGTCTGTTCTCATACCGTGTTCAGGCAAGTCTGAGTTCTACTTTCAGCTTTGACATTAACTCTGTCTTTAAACAAGTTAGCTAGCATTCCTGCCTCAGTTTCCCTATGAATGAATTGGGGATTGTACTGTGTACTCATCTACCTCGCAGAGATACTGTTTCTTCTGTTTATGTTATAGCAATTTATGAATGTTTGGTGACCAGCCACAACAAAAAGGGTTTGAAGTCATAAAAATTTTGGCTAATGGACTTCTTCAGCTGAGCAACTGTTGAACATATTGGAAGACGATGTGTTTGAGTTTCACTTTCTTTAACCTTGGGTGGAACGTTCCTCATGTTTCACATTACCCAGGATAGTATAGGTATTGAATCCAATACCTGGATGTTTCAGATCTTTGTTCTAGATTCTCTGGGAGGATTTCACATCTTTGCTCCAGGGCCTGCCCAGATGTTTTAGAATTCTAAAGAGTCATGGAGTTGTTGTGCCATTTATTATGCACTTCTCTCTGCATCTTACCATTGGCCTCAGGACTACAGATTTTTGGAAGCAAAAATGTGGCGGAAAAATTAAGTATCTGGAGGAATGAAACCCTTTCAAGTTTGGGGGTTTTTTTTGTCGTTTTTTTTCTTAAAGAAAAAGGCAAGACACTTAGTCTTCTGTCATTGCAGCATTATTCTTACCCACCAAGTCATCTAGCTCAAAGGACAGTATTGTAACGGGGAAATTGCAAATAGCGGAAAGATGTATACAGTTTCTGTAGCAGGGAGAAAAGCATCAAAACAGGAATGGAAATTGGCAGGAGGAGCTCTGAAAGGCCAAAAGTTTCCAGCTCAGAAAGACAGTGAGAGAGGAAGTCAGTGAGTGCAAAAGGATTCCCTCTCTCCCCACCTCCCGGCCCCCACCCGCTGTCCTTCCTCCACACCCCACCTGGGGAGATGGGAGAAGAAACTTGGCAAGCCATCTTGTCGCCAATCAATCTGTGGTGTAACAATTAGCACTTAAGCAGCACTCATGCTAAACACAGGCTCAGAAAACACTTAAAAAGGAAAAGGAAAAAAAAAAACCAAAAAACAAAACCAACACAACAACAACAGGGGAAAGCTGGAACAGATCAATGCCACGCCGAGCAGGAGGCACCTAATACCCCATTATTGACAAGGACGATAGCGCTTTAAGTGTGTGCTCTCCATGCTGAGCAATTAGCCAGCAGGACCACTGCAGTGAAGGCAGCTCCACCACAAGCACGCACCCTCCCCCTGCTGCCCACCGCTTCCCCCAAGAGGTGTTTGATGACAGCTTCATTTGTTAGCGTGATTCCAATAGCTGGCGGCGCCGGCATCCTTTCCATTACGGAAGAGAGTGCGAGGGGAGGCTGGGCAGTAGGTCTTCTCCCCCCTCCCCCTGGCCTGTGGTAACAGAATACAGTAGACACGGAGTCTGTCTGTGCACTGGCTAAATTGATTGTAATGGGTTTCTTAACGTGGTGAAAGAGCCGACTGTTTTCTCGCCTCTAAGAAAGGCTGGAGGAAGGAGGAAGTGACTCCAGCGGCTGCGGCACAGTGGATGAAAGTAAACTTTTGTTTAGTAAAGACCAGCCGACTGCAGACTGTCTCTGGCCTTTCAGCTAGCTCTCAGCAACACTGTTTTTTAGAAGAAAGGAGAGAGGGTAGAAAACAAACTGTCAGCTTCCTGCCTTGGCTCTTGCTCTCATAATAACCCTGCTGTCTGGCTGCACTTCCCAGAAGCACGCTGGAAACCTCTTAATGGCATGGAGTCAGTCTTCAGAAGGTGCCTAAGGCTAAGCCTTTCAAAGGGAATTCATGCACATGTGGAGTAGGGCATATGTGCTTTTAAATGCTTGGCTAGGCTGAGGCTTACCTCCAAAAGGTGTGCCTAACTCCCGTAGTAGGAGACGCTAGGGCCAAGCCTAGAGAGGATATGGCCTTCCGAAGAGTATCCAGGCAGCATCTGTTATTGATAAGCTGGTGTTTATCTGGAAGCCCAAGAGCCATCCTGAGACCTCCCAAGTGGAGAGACTTGTCCCAGGTTAGAGTGTGTCTGTGCAGTCAGATAAAACAATCAATCAGTCAGTCGTACCGGTTTGTCACAGCAAACACAGCAGGTGCCGTCCGGGGACTTCAGATGCGCTCTGCTTTTCTCAGTTGTGCTGAAGCCTGTCCTGCTAATCTTCACTGAATTGTTGCCGAAGCTAGCTGGGATCTGCCTAAGGAAAACAGCATTGGGAGCTGCCCAGAGTAACCTGGCCGCTTTCTATCCTAGGAGAATCATTGTGTCATGTCTGAGCAGCCTTTGTCAACAAAATAAAACAGGTGACACACAGATGTTCAAGCTTTTCTGGGGGGTAGTATACGTTGTAATAGCTGTCTGTACAGAAACTTGTTCAGCTGACGTGGGCCATCCCTACATGAGCACGTTGTGTTGGGGTAGCAGAGGCTGGTCTCTTCAGCTGCTCATTGCTAGAGATGTGCTTTGGTTCCCTCTTCTCTTTCCATGGAAGGAGTCTCTTAGAGATACTGATAAATACCACAAACGATGAGGAGGCCCAGACACCTGGTGTGCGGGCACTGCCATATTGTTAGGGAAGAGGAAAAGCATTTAAGTTCAACATCACAGTGGTGTCATTCAGGTTGCAGGTGGTTACACACCTTCAAACCCTTGCCTGGTTCAGAACATGTATTTATTCTCCAAGTTACATCTTGTGAGTAAAGAAAGGGGGCTGAAAAGTACGACTTCGTGGGCCACTGTAAGCAGAAGCTGCTGTTTGCTTCTGGTCAGGAGGCTTTAAGATGATGCCAGATGGGGCCATTAAAGCTGTGCAAACAATAAGGAGCACATAGGGGATGCTGTTAATGGGTTTCTTTTGGAAGCATCAGCTGGAGCTGCTGAATGGGGCACATGACCTATTAAAAAAAGCCACTTGAGAAATCTGTATGCCTGCTGAAATGATGGGATTTTTTTACCCTCCCTGTTTATGCCAACCCACTCAGGATCTGACATGCTGGATGCTCACACACTTGCGTTTGCAGCTTTGCTCACTTGCCAATGTGCTTTATGGCTTGTGCTATAAAGCACTGAGATCAATGGGCTGGACGAAGCGTCCCAACCACATCATTCTGAACAGAGAGGAAGCCACGTTTAAGGAGATGGCTTCCATGGAAATGTTGTTTGGTTACTGCTTCTGGGAAGGAGGAGCCTGAGCCTACTTTTAGTGCAGATTCTTTCCGTGGTTACAAACCGATATTTTGCATGGAAAGCAAGCAGCACAATTAGAGATGGCTAGCAGAAGACTTGTGAGTGCGTAAGTTCTTAGCCCTTGAGTTCTGGTGAGGGGCTTATGTGATGCAGAGATTGTGATATAGCTTGGCAAAGCTATGAGTTTCAGCTCGCATGAGGATCCGATACTGATTCACTTTATGCCACGTGACGGGAAATGCCTGCAATGGCCAAAGAAAAAATGATGTGATGGAGAAGTGGAGTTAGAAAGGAAAATACAGATATGCTCCTTAGCAATGCATCCAGGTCTTAAATTGCTCCATACTGTGAAGGTATTTTCAGTCTATCTTTTTTTGGCAGAGTATTTCAACATCCTGGCTTGAATTTGAACACAGGGAAGCTGTGTTCATTATCACAAAGGGAGTTAGCTAAAGAGTGTGTGTGACAGGACTGTATTCAATAGTTTCAGTGAAGAATTGTTCCTTTAATCACAGCAAAAATCATATCTCAAGTAGCTATGCTTTTATAGCCGCCCGTGTAGATGTGGTCACTCTTGTTCAGTTCATTCGTATGACTGCAAGCTCCTCTGTAAGTTCCCACATGGAAGGATTGCAGAGCTGGCCTTCTGTGTCCCAGCCACTGGAGACTCCATATCTGACAGTGCTTTTCGAAATTAAGTGTGCACAGTAGAGTACGAAAGCCTTACCACCACAGCCCACTGTATCTAGCGAGCTCGCGGGACGCAGGGGAGGATCAGTTCCATGGTGTGCACTGTGTTACTTCATTGGATTGGGTTTGAAAGAGGAGAATTTTTTGAGAAAATGTAAAACAGTAATTTCTTGATTGAAATTTGACTTGCTCTGCTTGATTCTTCACTATTTGAAGTAGAGTCTTGTGATTTTACTATGGGCAGGTCAGTTGTCTTACAATGCAGTACATCACCATTCAAACAAGATGGAAACTGCAGTAGAATGGTTGAGTCTTCATTCCCTTTAAGGATGCAAAGCTGCTCTTCAGATGACTCCCTCCTGACTTGTGCTATTGTATTTGTTTCATAAATAGTACAATATAAAGGTGTGGATAAGATCTTGCTGAGATAAAGGAAATGAGACTAGAACAACAGGCCTTGGAGAACACCTTTAGGAAAAGCATGAGACGAAACATTACATTTATGTTTATCTGTGCTAATAGTGAACAACAGTAGAATAGCCATAGGAAAGGCTGGGTGTTGGTTATCAGGGACTAGCAAAAGCAGGGCTGTTCCATAGGGGAAAAGGAGCTGGGAGCCGAGGACGACCATACAACGGGCAGGGACAGTGACCTCACCGCCCAGGGTGCAGTCCCACAGTACTAGAGGACTGACGACAGGGTTGGTGACATTAATGCCCGCCATTCACAGTCTAATTTGCACAGGCAGACAAATGCAAGATGATGAGTCATGTCTGAGGTCAAACCAGGAAGCCCAGCCAATGAATCAGGATCAACAAAGGACAGGCAGGACACAGGTATTTTTGTGTCACAGCTCAGGTGAGAACAGGGGGCCTGAGCTTAAATGGAGCTCCAGGACCAAGGAGCAGAGGTACCTGGGTAGAGTTCCCCAAGCGACGCTCTCCAGGGCTGTTGAGGCCCCTTAGGCTACTCGGGGCTTGAAAGTGGGTGTCTGCATCTTTGCAGCGATGCCTTAGCCCACTTCTGCACAAAAAGAGCTAAAGACTAGCTTTTCAGTTTGATGCAACATCCCCTTGAAATTGCGTGAGATAACCAGTTTGCTGGAAGCACAAAAGGGAGCGTGTGGTTTGAATTGCGAGTGTGTTTTGTCAGATTCTCATGAAGTCAGTGACAGATCATGAAGTTAAACTCGGAGACCAACTTAGCATATTTCACATGGCAAAATCAGCTCTCCAACCCCTTCAAACTGGTGGTGTTTTACACTGGCATGGCAAACAGAGAATTTCATGATGTCAGACCCTCCTGGAATTTAGATTTGTCTCACTTCAAAGGAGGGGTTTTCTTGAGTTTTTGTAAGCAGCAGTGAAGAACTGATAAGGGAACATTCCACATAGCATCATTTGTCCTTGCCTTTGCCGTGTGCGTGGAGCTGAGAGAGGGAAGAAAATCTGGCAATATGGTCACTGCCACTATAGTTCCTAAATCTCCAAAAGCGTGAATATGCAGTTCTGCAAATCCTTCCCATCCCATGCCTGTGCCTGGGAGCCTTTCCCATCTGACAGGAAACATCTCCTGAAGGAAAATCAACTTGAAGTGTTTCTCTCCCGCTTGCCACCTTCCAACTTTGGTTGCTGAGAGAAGAAGAGAAAGGCTTTTAACACCATCCAGTGACCCAGCCCTAAGTACAGTCTCCTGGATTTGATCTAGCTGGGGAGACAGGAGGTCAGCTCCAGGGGCCAGGAAAAGTGAGAGAAACCATGTCAACAGGCTGCTCCCTCCGTGTCTGAGTGGTGAATGATGAGCGTGTGACACGGTAGAAGGAGCGAGGGTGCTCACCTGGAAAATGTTGCAGGAAGCCTGTCATGGATGTTTAAGTGCTGACAAGATGTGTCTGAGATATTCTTGCAGTGCTTTTAGGATAAGAGTAATCTTTCTCATGGTTCCTGATTCGGAAGGAGAGTTGCTGCCCTGGTTCATAATGGGGGAATGAGCAGCAGGTTACAGCTTGATGAGGGGGAGTGAAGTCATTTTTCAATATGGAATAATGCTTCTTTACTTATGTAAGGACCGAAAGGGCAGTTGAAGGTGGAGATTTAATTCTGCCATCTTCCCTTGATCCACAGGTCTGATCCCAAATCAACTGAAATCAGCAAAAACTCATTTGGCCTGAACAGGTTTTGAAGCAGGCTCTATTTCAGGAACGTCTCCAGATCAGTAAATTCTTTGATCCAATATGTGACTTCTTTCTGAGAAAAATATCCACGGGATGAATCAGCTGCCTTTCAGTGGTCAAGTGTATCGCGTGTTGCCTCCAGGAATGTTGCAGATCAGGTTGGAGACGGCATTGGGAAAATCTGATACCCAAAGACTTGTAAGTAGTCCTGCTATAGTAGTTCCTGTACTAATATGTAACAGAAAAATCAGACTGGCTCAGGGTTTTATAGTCGAAGAGCATACGTACTTCTAGTGACTTCGCTGTAGCATTGTCTGTGAAGCTGTGAAGACTCATCTAAACTAGACTATACCGTATCTGTCTTGAGGAATGGATGTGATATAGCAGTGGTGTCATGAACATAGTGCAAAGCAATTTGTCCAGCTGATGAGCTATGCCTAACACTTTTTCTCTGGTATCCCAGTCAGCTTGTTCAAAGTTAGCTCGGTTATCTGAGCACTGCACTCTGGTCTGCTTTGGAAGCGATCAGAAATGTGTAGGGGGATTATTTGCCCAGAGATCCCTGACATGCTGTCTGCCAGTTAAGAACCAAAGTAATGTTAGAAGTTTCTAGTAGCGTGAAGGGAAGGAATTTACTTCTGGAACTAGATTTTCTGTAGTAAATTGTCTTAAGAAGTAATGACTTGCTGGGTCGTAGCATGTACCTCCCAATGCCTTGTCTGGAAACACACATGCACTATGGACCAAAAATGTCTTTTGAAAAGAGGTGACTTGTCTAATTCTGTTGTCAGTTTAAATTGATAAAATGCGCCCGACTTCCCTGCAGTTTTATTTCTTACAAAGCGATAAGCGAGAACAGAACCAGAGCCTGATCTGCAACAGATCCTTTTCATTGACCTATTGTCAACACTTCAGTGAAATCAAGGTAAAAAAATTGGATTTTTGTACTGCTTATATGAGGGCAGAAATTTGAATCTGTTTTTGTTTCTCTTCCTTTGTTTGCTGCTCACACTCTTAATTGCTTGACTTCTGTCATTCTGCAATAGTCAGCTGGGAGAGCTTTGTAATGTTTAGCCCTTGAGCCTGACCTTCCAATCCCTGCAAAGTCCAAAGGAGAGGAAAGAGTTTTAACTGAATTTAATTGGGGTCGTCTTTGCCCATCAGCCTCTTCCTACTCACCACCTGGGGGGTTTGAGCTGGGGCCCTGCTAACTGGTGGAGACGGAAGGGTGGAGAGGAGAAGATACCTCCACGTCAGAGCCGTGCAGCTGTCATTCTGGGTTACTGGGCAGACAGGAGATGGTGCCTGCAGGAAACAAAGATGGTTCCCACCTGTCCACAGCTAATGAGGATGTTTCTGATGTCAATAAATGTCTCCTGATCAAAACAAAAAGCCAGTAATCCTCATAACCCGCTCATGAAGAGGTGGAAGACAGAAATGAAAGAATCAGGGAATAGAATGCAGATGAGGATGGAAGAATTGGAAGAAAAGGGAGAGAGATTATTTGAAGGAGGAGAAAAAAAGGCAGGGAAAGAGCAAAAGAAGGACAAGAGAAAGTAGAACACATGGCAAAAGAGAGAAAACAAGGATGTCTGGATGGAGTAGGGAGGAAATGGAGAAATAGATGGAAGGGGCCTGAGATGAGAAATATTGAAAGCACGCTGGCAATGGACCAGAAGAAAAAGAGGTAAAGGAATAACAGAAGAAAGCACTAGCAGGGGGAGAGAAGTGATAACCGAACAGATCCTTTTCACAGAAAAGTTTGAGAAGCCCAGGGCAATGAAGGATGGGACATAGCTTGTAAGAGGAATCTTAGGCATAGAGAAGTTAAGGGAAAAGAGAGGGAGAAAGTACTTCTGACATTAATATAAAATTTTTAATCTTACTCCTGAAGTAGTCTCTTGACTGAAGAGAAAAGGTGAGACATCTACTTCAAGTTAGAAGATGGGAAAAGAAGTGCAAATAGGCAGGAAGCCTGAACCAGGCTCTGTATGATTGTTGCTGGTGGGTGTCCCGTGCTCAAAGACTACAGCATGGATGTGCTGTAAACATCCTGGGAGTGGGGTAGGATTAAGGGTCAGGCAGCTCTCGGGCTGTGGGAAATTGAGTTGAGGGGCTTTCAGTACAGATGACTGATAGACTTGGCCTTGGATGTCCATTATCCTGTGTATCCTCTGTCTAAAATCTGACAATGTGTTTCCAAGAGAAGCTTGGAAGTAGCAGAGCAGTTTTGAAAATCTAGCCTGTGAGCTGAAATTGCTCATCAGTTTGTGGAAATGGAGCGAATATTTGCATTCTTTCATATTGCTTGGATTCCGCGCAGGTGTTTCTGCTCTTAGTAGGGGACACCAGTAATACAAAGAGAATTTTACAGATATATGTAATATTATATGTTGTCTGTATATTAGATAGTATCTAATGTAGAATAGAGTATATAATGCAGAATTTGATCCAAATAACTCTGAAAAATAACATTTGACTTTGTGTGACTAAGCAGAGCACGCATTGTATATTCAGTCATACAGTTCAAGTTCAGTTTCAGTCATGGACCAAAAACATGTATGTCATTAGATTCTAAAATAACAAACCAAAATGAAACTTCAAGAATTTTCTGCTAATCCAGTATGGTATGTAGTTTCAAGTGGTATTTTTTAACAAATCTTCTGCTCAAGTTGGTACAATACTCTCAAACTGATTATATGAGTAGGATCTTTCAAAACAATCTAGCTCAAAAAAAAAAAAAATCTTTTGGCGATGGAGCTACTATGCATACCTGCTTAAACCGAAACTGTTCCTTCCTAAGAGACTTAACTAATAGGTGCTTGGACTACTAAGGTGTGCTTGTCTACAGTCCAGTCTTTCATCAGTACTCTGTGCATTCTCTAGTTTTTTTCTTGAATATTTTTTTCTCTCTGCACATTACTCTGTCCCTGTAAGTTTGCAGTAAGTAATTTCAGGAAATTCCCAGCCTTCCCTCGACTATGGGAAGGTAGCAGAGCTAGGACAGAGAGTGTTTGTTGGCAATTTCTTCGTTCTTACTCAGAGCTGCGTTCCTTACTCTTAGCTGAAATACTTAAACAGAAATTTTAAGACCAGAAATGTCTGTTAGGCTAAGGTAAGCTGACCAACAAATGCAGAACAGGGAAAGAACTTCCCTCAGGAATTCCACATCAGTCCTATAATTTCCTTTTTGCCAGCATCTCAGGGAAAATCTTCAATCTTGATATAAAGCGAAAGAGAATCCATTTTAAGTATTGCACAAACTATGAACATCAACTAATAAGTCTCCTGCTGAGGTAGCAGCAATCATCTGTGACAGCTGATATAAGAGAATTGTCCAGGACTGTGTAGCACTTCTTCCTCTGTTGCAGGAATAAAACTACAGCTTTATATTCCTTGAAAAGGTGCTTCATTCTCACAGCCACCCCCTACTCCTTTATACTTTCCCTGTAACAGATTTATTACAGAAGCACCAACTGATTCTTCTCACACATTTTTGCCAAAGCAGGGTTTGGGGGTATTTTTTCTTCCCAAGAATAATATATTTTATTAGCAACACTTTCATATGTGCTGATATTTCTTTAAATCCTGTGAAAAATATCACCTTGGAAAATTGATTCTTCCCCTTCCTAGTATCAAATATAATATTTAGAGGTTCATATGTGTTTTCCATGTTTCCGTTGTTTTGAAATTGCATGTAACAATTGCAATAACAGTACTTGGAATAATTGTGATACATAATGTCGTATCGAGGGTGCGATTTATCTCATTTTGGTCTAGCTGTCTGATGATCTTCCACCACAGCTCTTCTGTAGTCGGTATGAGATCAGCAGCTCCAGAGCACAATTGAACTCATCTTAAAATAGGTGTCAAAGTAGAAATGAATCCTGTTCAGATCAGGCTGTCCTGTTAAAAACAGGAAGACACTTGAAACTACACAAGAAGGACAAATATTTGTGTTGGTGCTAAGTAGCAGTTGTCCTTCACGAGTTTAAAAATAAAATGAAAGCAAAGACTATTCTGTCAAAGTGTGTCCTATTATAGCACTGGTAGCAGTGCACTGTCTTGATGTGGTGTTATAAAACAGTGTACAAAAGCTACAGAATTTAAGAAGGGAATTTTAAATTAACTGGGAACACATATAAAAACACATATAAATTTTTTTTTTTTTCGCTTCTGTATTGAAAATTTTGGAATTTCAGTCTCATCAGATACCTGCAAAGCATTGTTCTGAAGCAGAACAAAGCCAAGGTAAAAAACGTTAAAGTAGTGCTGTGCGATGCTCCAGTGTTCCAGAGGAGAGTAACTTCAGTTAGGTCTTCCAATTATCCTCCTCATTTCCCAGCATTTGCCACCGGCCAAGAGCAAGAATGGGAAACCCACCAGCTCGTTTCCTAGTCAAGTTTATTTCTGAGTTAAAAACACATTATTAGTGTTTCATTCCCCACAAGGACATTGGGCACTCCCCTGTGAAATGCCAAGTGAGTTGGATCACCAGCGAGGCTTTTTACTGGAGCTATCCTGCTCTGTCCCTGTTTGAAGCTCGGACATGTGACAGTCCCAGTGAACAAGCACAGCTGAACCCTGGGGAGGTCAAAGCGACATGGCCCTATAGTTTTGAACTCAAATAAAACTTTTAAACGAAGACACTGGGGTCTTTCTCTCTCTCATCCCCAACCCCCCTCTGCTCCTCTTTGCTGCCCTCCCCATTTTCTCTTTGAAGAAGCGTGTGTTGATGTAAGTGGACAACACAGGGAGTCAATAAAGGGGGTATCAGAGAGCCTAGGAGGAGATTGCCTGCAGCAACAGAGAAGACACAATTACTGCAACAACTGTCCAACCAACCACAGCCAGGAGACTCCACTTAATCTAATTGAGTGTGAAGGCAGGCTGGAGACACAGGACCTGCTCCTCCATCCCCCCCTCCCATAATATAGACACTATTGGCTGCTAATTGGCGCCAGTGGGCTGGTGCTAATTGTGCTGATGTCTTGGTCTGAGGACAGGCATGTGAAGGATGAAGGGGTCTGCTGGGAATAGGAGGCGGGGAGAGTGAGGGAGACAGTGGTCATAAAAGTTGGAACAGGGCTTTAATTTCATATCAAATATTTAAGTAAGTGAGTGGAATATCTGTGAACTCTCTTTGTGGTAACCCACAAAAGGCCTTGGAGAATACCACCCGCCTGCCTCCAGCCCTAGCAATGAGCTATCTGAAGGGCTGTGTTCCTCTTCCTCCTTCGCTTTGTTTAATTAATTGTGAGAATTGCTAATGATCCTTTATTCCTCTTCCAACCTTCTCTGCTTTCTGCCGTTGCTACTTCTTCATTCTTTATTTCAAAGATTCAGCTTTTCTAGCTCTAGGGCTGTCAAATGTTTACTGGCCTTCGTCGCATGGAAGTTTTGGCTGAACAGAGTGACAGCTAATGCTGTGATCGTGTTCATTACCCTGAAATTGGATAAGGTCTGATTTGTACATGCAAGGCCAGGATGAGCAGTGGTGACCGTGTGTCGTGCTGTTCCTTATAAAGGTACAATCGAATTTCTGGTAGTAGAGGTTTACAGGTATCAGATGTTACTCAGGCTGTTCACATAGAAAGTGTTGATGTATTAAATGCGCAGATATACATGCCACAGTTAAAACAGCTATTTGTACTCTCAGTATGGGTATAATCACAGCTGTGTAGTTATATGGGAGTTGCGTATTTCACACAGGTCATTCCTTTTTCTTTCTCAAACAGAATGCACTCTATCTCCATATTAAAATACTTCTTTGCTCAACTTTTTTGTAGACAAACGTGTGCTCTGTGGGCAGCAGCGCGTGTGGAATAAGTTACTGCATGCTGACTGTCTTTCAGCTCCTTATCCCCACAGCTCATGCTGGAGACGAATACTGTCTTAGATCTGTCAGCAGAGATGCTTGTGTGAGTGCTCTCCAACCTGTGTTAGTCAAATCAACGTGATCATTTGGGTAGTAAGCTCCTAAAGTGAGCGTGTGTGGGGCGGTGGGGCCAGAAAGCTGGGATTGGAGGCACGGGTCATTTCCACCTTACAGCTGGATTTGGCAAAATGTGTCTGTCCTCTGTTGTTTTCGCGTTAGGACTTAGTTGGTATAACTAAGTAGATAAAAAGTCATACTTCTTGCTTTATAAAAGTACAAGTTTTAGCTTTATCCTTATCCTAAGTTAGAAATGGTCTATGGTACTGCACTGCATTAGGAACAGGTCTGCTGTTGACAGTGGCATCTTTCAAATGTCTGTTACAAAGCCCAGAGTTTTGTTTGCAGGAGGTAGGTTGTTAACTTTGGTATTTTGGCTATTTGATCTAGGCTGATCATATTCCATTAATATAATTTTTCCTGCTGACTATGTCAAAGTTCTTAGCCTTCATCTGTCCAGATCCTGAAAAGCAGCTCTTTGTTCTAGCACAACTTCCTATTACAGAACTCTTTGCTGTTTGCTTGGATATTTTCCCCCGAAATCCTTTGTTCTTTTTGTGCTCCCAAAGAATTCCGCTACCATATAATTTGTTTTTCTAGAATGCAGATTGGCAAGGGCAGGAAGTGATATCCTAGAATACATCTGCTATGTATTATGAATAAATTGTCATTTAAAAATACATACATGTATCAATTTTTTAAGCTGAATAGGCTAAATCTGCACTAGTTATACATTTTAAATCTCAGCCTTCCTCCCCAGGAAAACCCCAACCCCCTCACTGGACTGAGTTGCTCATATGTACAGAAATAATCATTTGAGCTAGGACCCCTGATTGAGATCAGGACTGGAGCTGTGAATTGTATCTGCATGCAGTCTTGCTTCTAAGATTTTAATCTCTAAATAGGCAGGAAAAGTCCAATTAAGCTTGTGCTGTGATGGGAGCAGAGCTCCTGTGAGGAGAAGTGACTTGCCTACCACCTAGCTACGTTGGTGTGCTGGCTGAGGGTGTGAGTTTGGTATATGGTGGAATACTCTTCACTCTAATTTAACCAAGATGAATAACTTTACCCGTGATGATATGGTACATCAGCCTTTAATACATCCTAGGAACGAGTTGGCGGTCTCTCTGGGAACCCTGCTATGTATTCTAGTTGCCACCATTTGTTTAGAAAGTCCAAGTAATAGGAACTCGGAAGTGCCGTACTACAACCTTGACTAGGGTGTTGTGTTGCAGCTAACTTCACCTGAATTCAGATCCTGTCACTCAAATCCAGATGCTGCAGAGATTTGTCCTGAGCTAAAAGGGCTAGATTGTCAGATGTTGTAAGCTTTCCTCCCCTCAGTGTTTTAAGATCAAAGTGACTTAGGTACCTGTATCTTGTTTTTGAAGGGCCCGGGAACCTTGTGATGCAGTTTCGTGACTGACTTAAGATGGTGTGATTGTGTGAAGCAGGGCAATTCATCCAGAGGTACGCAGTCTGGTCCCTGGCTGTGTGTTCCTGTCATCTCCTTTGAACAAGCTCAAGTAATCATGTGACTGTGATTTGCAAACAGATCTCCTTATTCCCTTGAAAGCAATTGTTTTCTTTCATAGTTTGCCATTAGTTTTCAACAGAATCAAGGAGTAAATATGGATCGTTCCTTCCCAAAGGAGGGGGACGTGAAGGTGTGATCAGAAGAGAGAAGAATGATCAATATCTTATTCTTATTAGAAATCATAAGATGTTCATGTCCCTAGTTTCTCCTAAAAATGGACCGTAACAGTCACTTGCGCCTTGCAGTGCTGCACAAAATGCATAAATAACTTTAAAATGATCATCCTTGAACTGTTATGTTACAGTTGTGTGGTACGTAACACAGTGATAACTTGACTTGTTTGGCCTCAAGGCACTACTGCTATAAAATGTTCAATATTAAATAATAATTGCAGAAAGTACTTTAATAGGGTCTCTTGGTAGGATGTTCTGAATGCTTATATATATCACAGGCCACTGAATTCAGATAACAGTTTCAATCTAAAATTAAATTTTAATGTACTGATATCTAGGCAATTTTAAGCTTTTTATAAATTACCACAATGTGCAGATTTGTGGGTGAAAGGCTTAGGCATCCAAAGTTCTCTGCCTCTTTCTTCCTCTCAAAATGTAATCACAGAACTGATGGATGAGGCCTTTAAACTCATTTGACAGCACGTCACTTTTACTAAGGAAGGCAGAAAGTGAGTGAAAGCTCCGGAGTCATTTGTTTCAAAACCTAAGTTCCAAATCCCAAGCTCATGAACAATCAGTTCTGTCTTACAATCGAAATATGCCTACCTCTTCCATGCAGAGACGAACTTCTAGAATATGGCATCCTTAAGATAGCCTATAAGCTTGCTAGAAAAGCAAGCCATTGTAGATCAGGGATATATTGGGCCCGACTTGTAGCAGGTACAAAAAAATGCTGTACGTGGCTGTTCTTTCTCAGTTCAGTCCTCCTCTTCAACGGAGTTCATGACTTGTGCAGGCTCATCATACCCTTTTCTCAGATGATGTGGCATTTACTCGAGAGCTATTGGTGGATCCTACAGGGTGTACAAAATAGCTTTAGCACCAGAGCTTGAATTCTGCTTATTAATCGCCTTGTTTTCCTAGTCACTCTGGATATAGCTCTGTAGTGCAGTGCTGGTCTGAAATACTCAGGCTAACTCACAGCCAGCTAACAAAAAATGCCGTTGCATGGTTGGTGTAAGCTCTTCTAAGACTGTGCTCATGTTCTTTTCTTTCCTTCCTTTTCCTTCCTTCTACTGTGAGTTTTCATGTTTTCCCTTGAGTCAACACTAGTGATCTTACAGATGTGGTAAATCAGCTCTCTGATCCATCTGAAAGCTTAGGTACCTTCTTTTTCCTTTTTTTTTTTTTTTTTTTTTCCCCTACTTTTGCTATGCTAATTTGTAGATCAAAAAGCTGAGTTGGCTAGTTGGGTAGTGGCAGGATCACTAGTGCTGACGGAGAGAAAGCAACAGGAACATGTAGTTAGGAGCACTGAGACTGTCCCTTTGTGGTCTTAGTTTGGCTTAATCCAGCTATAAACTTAATCCAGCAAATGTAGTTTGGTTTCATCCGAATACACCCTGCTTGACCACATAACACTCTAGAAGTTATGGAGATCATATCACTGAGTTCATTTCTTGAGTTAAATAGATCTCTTTTGTAATCCATTGTAAAACTGAGATTATGTCACTAAAAAGAGCCTATAGACTTTATACAGTACTGTGAGGGATCTCCTTGCTCTATAGCATCTGGATCTGAATCAGCAAAGCGCTTGCAGTCAATGGACCGGTGACTCAAGTGCTTACAGCTGGGCATGGACTTTGGTGCTTTGCTGAGTAGGAGTGGACGTACTGTTACGTTTAAAATTGAACATAAAGTGGAATGCCTGTAGAGCTGGGGTCTTGAGCAGGATCTCTGTAGCACTTCTGTCGTCTGTCAGCTTCCAAGCATATAGTGCAAGACACTAAGCCCGGATCTCGTAAATAATAATTCACACCTTCAGGCACGAAACTCCTTTTGGCAACATGCTGAGTCTCTCTTGAACCTTTGAAGCTATTTAACTGTGCTTTAAGAAAAGAGCTTTCCCCTAGTTCAGCCTAGGGGAGTGTGCAGGGGTTATTTCTATGAAAAACAATAGATGATACATTTCATTGTTCTCTGAATTGGGAAAACAAGAAGAGCTGCCATTCTAGTGGAATGCAAGTCACAGCAAACTGCTTCCTCACTTTTAATGGGTTAATACCCCAGAACAAAACTAATCCAGAGTCTGCTCACTTCAGCAGGCTTGGAATTGGGGCTTTAAGCAGAGTGGTTTTTTCTCAATGTATTGGCTTCAATGGTTCAGTGCCAAATGTGGGAAGCTGAAAAACTGAGTCATTCTGTCAACTTGGGTCTTATTTTTCTTCCTTCAGAGGATTTCTACATTTTATGTTGCAGTACTGCTTTGAAAGGCAACTGTGACCAAAGAATAAAGGGAGAACCCAATTCCATGGGCTTAAATTGCAGAATAGTTTTTCTTTAAAGCTACTCCCTCCATCCCATGCCTTTCCTCTGCACATACGTTTTAAGTGAATTCATTGGTGCTGAAAGAGATTGGTTTGACAGGCCTGATGATTCACACCTTCTGTTCGGCTTCCTGCTTCAAACCGGTCCAGGCTGAAAAAGGAGGGGTCAACAACTTTAATGTACGGCTGTGATTACTGTAACTTTGACTGGGGTGGAAGCAGGAAGTATCTGAACCGAGGACCTCGCTCTTGCATTAACCAGTAGAAGAATTTGCTCCCTCAGTATTTTGTTGTGTGTGCTGTAGGTGAGACCCTCAACATAGACATCATAAAATGTGTTCTGAAGTCATCTCTGGCTTCCCTTTTAGACAAGCAAATTTTTACTGAGCTGCTCAAACTGCATGGTTAATCTGATGATATCACCACTACTATGAAGGTTTACTTGCCAGTGTATTGCAATAAGATAATTTTTACATGGTAAATAGCTATTCATTACTGCTGCTTTAATGTCAGTACACAAAAACACTCTCATTGAAAGCTGGGGCTTAGTGAATAGCTAGCTAAACAGTGCTAAACCTGTGTGCATATTAAAGATCAAAGAGGGAACGCCTGAGGTTTCCTGAGCGTCTTTGCAAACCAATAAAATGAAAATGCATCTTTGTACTCGGAGCAAGAAACACCACAAGGCACACAAACGTACATGCAAGCCCATTCAACCCAGCTGACTGATGTGCAATCCCTCATGACCACGCCAGAACATTTGTCCTTCTTGGATATAAGCACAAATGTACAAAGTGTATCACTTACATTTGTCGCTTTTACCACTGGATGTAGAAATGGGACTTCAGAGAAATTAGAGTGTGCGTGTCTGCACCAAATAATATTCATATGTGTCCATCCCTGTGCTTGCAAACAGAAATACTTCCAGGCACATGCAGCATACACTGTCACAGCGCACACATTTTTTCCTTTCTTCGTCACAATAAAAAATCCCATTGATTTTTACTTTTCATGCTTCCGTTACTCGCTCCAGCTAACAACTGCCACTGCTGTTTCTTATCAATATTTGATGAGTAGGGTGAGGTGGAATGGAGAAGCCCTGAGTTTCTCCTTCTAAATGGTCTCTGTGAGGGTTGAGGTTTTTGTGGCTTATGTTTATTTTCTGTCTGTTTTACTTGGTTGGTTCAGGTCCTGAAGGTAACTTCTGCTGAAAGATAGGATAGAAATAGGACATCTCTCCTCGCCGCCCCCTCCCCCCACCTTTGCGTGCCTTTGTCTCTCTGTTTGCACTCTTGAGTAGGCTCATTGATGATTTTGTGGGCTTGTGAGTTTTTAGATCCTCTGTGAAATTTGTGAACAGTGGAAGGTCGAGCAACACTTGTCTGTACGTAGCTGACATAACTTCTCCTTAACTATTTTTTCCCAAGCTTTATCCAGCTAAGTGTTCCCAGGAAATAAGCTCTCATTTTAAAAATTATCTTTCAACTCACAAAATTAATGACAGCCCTAGTACCTTACTGAATTTTGCCTATAGCTGGGGGGGGGGGGGGGGAAGAGTAACTCCAGAATAGAGCAGCATGCCTTCAGGACATATCTTTGAGTTACACTTCTTCATTTATTCTTCACTTGCTGTAAAAAAGAAGTTTGCATAGTACCTAAGAGAGAATATTCTTTCTTTTCTTGTGCTTAAGCAGCTAATATGAGTTACTTTGTGGATGTGAGCTTATGTCAAAATAAGGTCAAAGGTTCATTCGTTACTAAAATGAGAATTCAGTGCCTTGCTCAAAACAGACAGCATTTCTGCAACTACTTTACATAGTAAAGAGCTAGTTTAAGTTTACAAGCGTGGAGTCCTTGCGTGCGATTACCTAGAGGGCAGTACGTGAAACGTGACACAGTCATCGTTTCGGTGAGCTCTATGGTACCTGAGAATATTTGACAAGCAAACCAGGCCACGTTTAGAAAACGCAGCAAAGAGAGCGTGTGGAAGCTTGGCACATTGGAAATGCTGGGTTACAAGCATTGGAGAAAAAGGCTGCCAGCTTCTGCATTTGCCACCTTACTTCTAGGTTAGCGGCCAGTTCGATCCCGGGCAGTCAGGTTGTCAGCTGCAATATAATCCCAGCAACTGTGATAAGCAGAAATGCGCTGATGGCATACCATACCATAAAATGAGAGACTAACCAGCAAACACAGGCTACTGACAAAACCAATGGAACAAGGTATTGCTGGGTGTCACCTGTGAATGCTAACGTGGGAGAAATACCCACAGCAGTCTGACTGTGCCATACAAAACTGTAAATCTTTTTGCAATGTAACAGGCTGTCCTTGCGATGAAGGGGGAGAGGGAACCAGCCCTATCATCCTTCCCTGAGATTTAGACTGGAAGGGCTCATTGCAAGGAGATGGAGGCTTATCAGTTAGGTTAAATGTAGGCATAGGCATCAGAATCTCATCTGTACCTCATGAGATTATAACAGGGGAGCCACTGAAGAAGGAACTTGCAAATCTAGAAGAAAACCCCTTGCGTTTCGTGTAGCCATCGCTAGCCTTATAGGAGTGACTGGCGGGTCGCTTAAGGATCTGTGCAAGCCTCATATTCACGTGAGGCAAAAAATTGTAGGGCAAGCATAACTCCCTGTTTTTTTTTTTTTTCCTTTTCAGAGTTACTGTAGTGAACATAACTGTTTTGTTCCTGAAGGAGTCAGAATTTAATTCCGACTTTGAATTGTAAATTCTGTTTAGATAAAATGCAACCTAGAAATCAGGGGAGACAGGGATAAGAGAAGGACAGATGGGCTTTCCTTATCAGTCCCTCTGTTTGCATTGCTAGGATATATTCTTTGTTCTTACAGATTAGCAAATTCTACAAAGAAACTGTAAGATGAAACTGAAAGATGATTAAACAAAAGAAAAACGCTGCTTCTCCATCATTCCATTCTTTTTTGATCACGTATCACAATCGGATGATGTTGTTAGGAGTCATTATTCCTGGATTTCTAATGACCTTCACCTCCCTGGGGTGCAGGAGCATTTGCCTCCAGGGTGCAGAGGTATCTTGTGGGTCATTGCATTGCTCTGGGGCCTGCAGTCAGACCGGCTCTACTCCTGTCAGCCTTAGAGGAAGGCTACAGATCGGAGGAGGGCTGGCAAGACGCAGGCAGCCTGTGTTATTTTCGGACATCCAAAGAAGCCTTGAGTCTTGATTCGTTAAAATCTATAAGCCCAAAGGCTGTGCAACTGGTGTGGCAAAGACCTTTCGGTTTTGACTCCAAGCCAGGATTTCTTCCAGTGATGGCTACCCTTTCCGTCTGTGCTGGATGTAAGAATCTGTTGTTTTTTCTGAAGATGAAAGATGAGTGTCTTACTGTACGTTACATATACGTACTCTCTAAAACTTCTAGAGAGTTTGAGGATGCTTTTTTTTCTGATAGAGAGGAGAATTTTTATGTCACTCTTCCAAGGCGCGGTAGATTATAGTTCAAGAATTTCTTTTTTTTTTTTCCTCGCTCTCCCCCTCCCCCCCATATTTTACGTCATTACAGTGGTGTAGAAGGCAGGAAATTGCATCAGTTCCTGTGGAGGGGACGTACAATTCATCTGTTCCCTCAGATGCAAGGGTTTGGATAATTAGTTAGGGAAACGGAATGAATAGCATTCACCACATTTTCAAAAGGGCTCAGCACCCATACAGTGTAGCAAAACAGGATTAGTAAGTTTGGTTATGATTTTTTTCTTTTGTCTCTTTTCCCCCCAGGTAAGCTTTCTGTGTCAGGTACTGCACTTTTGAAACTTCCACCTTGGGTGCTGAGCTCTTGGGAACCCAGATGAACTCTTTTGAAAAACGTGGCCCCCTTTGATCCAAGCGATCAATCCCAAAGTGCTGTGCAATGTGTGAAAGGTAGCATGATGGTTAGACAGAAAACCAACGGATCATTCTTCAGTTTGTGGTAAAAGAAAATAAATCAAGGAAAATATTTTGTATTAAGCAAAACACTTTTTCATCATTTTAATGCTGCTTTTTTCATCTGGGTATGGTATAAAATTTGAAAGTTATACAAGTCTGGGCTTTTTTGAGAGATGTGGTGGCTTCATTTCAAATATAAATACCTAGGGATGTCTTAACAGTTTCATGATTCTGTTCCTGTGGTGGCAAAGTTCAAGCCTCTCCTTGTTCTGTGCTGTGTTCTAACCATAAGAACCGCTTTTGAAATGAGCATTAAAACGTCATCTGGAGGACAGTTTAGGGATCCAGTTAAGCGACTGAAACATCTGCAAATGTGTAGGAGGCAAGAGAAAACATGAAAAGCTTTCACTAACCATGTAGAGCATGGCCAGCAACTCCAAGTGCCCTCTAAATATGTAAGCAATCTGCTTCAAAACAAGCAGCAAGAGAGAGTCGGGGCAGTACCTCGGCAAAGCTGTTGGGATGGCAGCTTTTCCATTGCAAGGCGTAAATCTTGGGCTTGTCTGATGCATGCTGTAAAATGCTGCTGGCTGAAGAGAAAGGAGGGAGTAGGGCCTCTCAGAATGCAATTCTTGCCATGTTCCTGGGATGCTCTTGGGATGACACAAGGACAAGCAAGCATGCACAGGTCTGGGGGGGGGGTGGTGTTGGGTTTTTTTATTTGTTTGGGGTTTTTTTGTTTGTTGATTTGGTTTTGTGGGTTTTTTGTTTGTTTGTTTTGTTTTTTGTTTGTTTTTTTTTTTTCCAGGAGACCAATGCTTTTAATTCTCATCTATCGCACTCCTTTTGTTGGTGATTTCAGGATTGCTGGTGTCCAGCATTCTGGCTATAGGCCATCTGGTAACCCTGTGCTGCAGACACCATTAATCCAATGCAGGACAGGTTAGCCATTCTCATTTCAGATCTACAGTTGTTGACAAATCTGATTATCCATCTCCTGTACAAGTCTTATAGAAAAGCTGTAGCTGAGTCCTTGGAATTTAGTGAGCGGACTTAGGATATAGTCTCACAGACATCTTAAGCTGGCAGTGCTTGTGAAAAGTGTCCTGGCTGATCATTCTTGTCCTGTGCTAGTACTGCAAGCCTTGAGAAACCCAAGCATGGTTGAATGTGGCTGCTTCTGATTTACTGATCTGATGCATCTGATTAAAGCTGCTGACTGGTCTACTCATCCTTTGGAAATGTAAAGAATGGACTGACAGTCTGGGTCAGCTCTTTATTCCTCCGGACTCAGTTTAACCTTCAAAGCTGTTTGTTGACCAGAGAGCTTTGGGAGGTCTGGAGGCCTTTCTCCTTGCAACTTTTGTCAACCTTTTTCCTTGTAGGTCTCTCCTACCAGTGAGCAAGTCACTGGTTTTCTCACTATTTGGTGAATGTGAAGTCTGTGAGCCATGTGAAGTCACTGGGCAATGCTGGCATCAGATGTCCATATGGGATCAGTCACACTGTGATGCCAGCTTAGTAATTTTAAAGCGAATTGGGTTATGTCATCTCTAACATACATCTTTCCCGCTTTCTTGAACCCAAAGTCTGTTTTGGATAGGTACACCAGGTTATTCTTCTCCTTAGTCTTGCATCTAAAAGCTCTTCCAAACACTGTAGCTGTTAGGCAGCACATTAACAGGCTATTTTGGGTGCTACAGAAATCTCTGATCTGGTTCTTCTCCCAGGCATCGTACCCAGAGTCCGTTCCAGGTGACGCAGCAATCCAGTTCAGGTTCTCTTCTGTCTTCCAAGTGATTTAGCAAACCACATCCTTTCTGTAAGAGAAAAATGATCTCTCTTCGTTTGTAATATCTTTCCTAAAATGTGCTGTACAATCATGTCTCTAAAATATATGAGGCGATAGAGCAAATATATTGAAAAATAGCACATACTTGGCCAGTTTTGCTAATAAGTAAAATATACAGGTCTGTATATGACAACTGTATGTGTTGAAATATATTGAAAACATATTTGGATCATTCCACATATACTGAAATATTGAAAACTGGCCAAATCTGTAAAAAATTTAAGTCTGTATTTTATATATTATATATTTAAAAATCATTTTCACAAATAGATAGCAAGGAAACTTGCTATGAAGATGTGGGAAATACTAACCATGCTTTATTTTTTCCCGATGGAAACCAGTGATCATGGATGCTGTGTCATTATAGACACTGCAGTAATAGTTAACGTGTCTGCTAGCTAATAATTTGTGTACTGGGCCTAGCACAAGGGTTCATTGATCTTAATAGAGACCACTCAGTAACAGTGAATTCTAACAGTAACGGCTCCCTTGGCATTGCTGGTGCTGATTTAAGTCCTAGCATTTCTTCCTCTGCAGTCTCTTTGGATTAGCCTGAGAATGGACGGGGGAGTGGGAGCGAGAGTGGTTGTGACAGCTCTTAGGTGGAGGAGCGTGTAAGTGCTTGCAATTTCTAGAGGAATGAGAAATTTCTGGAGAATGAGAGTTCAAACAGCGAGTCTTAGTGAAGAGATGTGACCCCTTAGAGAATGCAGTTGTCCTGGCCTTTGCATGAAAACAAGCATCTCCATTTATTGTTAGCTCCTGCTGGCATTCGTAAGCATTCTCTAGATAAGACTAGAGATGTCTGGATGCCCTAGATCCTCTGGGAAGTGCCCTTTTGCAGTATGACACATAACCTGACAGGGTTAGCTGTGATTAGAGCAGAGCTGTAGGCACAATGCAACTGGGATTCCCATGTCCTTTGTGTTTGCTGAGTTTACTGTGACACCCTGCTTTGAATACCCCAGTAAATGTAGAATAGCTGTAAATGGTGGATACAGCCTTCCAGATCAGCACTACCACACTCTATCCCTAAAAGTCAGCAATTACCCCTTTTTGGAAGGTTGTCAGGGTCTAAATTATCCTTTTGAGTTTTTATGGGTGTATTGTTAAATCTCTGGAAGGCATGGGGCAGGAGACCCTAATTTTTTGCCATGGAAGATCCAGGGCTTTTTCTAACTTTCCCTGCACTTTCTAGCAGCAATCAGATCCCCACTGAAGATGAGAGCTCCACTGAGAGCTCCGTATACATGTTCTGTATATAGCACACATATTTTCTGTATGTGTGTTTCTGGTTAGGGTTGGGATGCTCTGCTTGCCGATGGACCTATTATAAGTTGCCAGGGAAACTGTATTTATGGTGATGGCAATTGAAAGCAAATTAGTGTCTGCAAATTAGAGTGAGGAGTGTTCTAGAAACGGTAATAATGCGTATGGGCCGTTTGAAGACTTGCGAGGAGAGCCAGTTCTGTTTGAGAGTTAGGTGGCAGAAACCAGCAAGGGCCTGGTTTCCTCATCGAGGTTAGCACAGGTTAGCAGCTCAGGGAGGAGAAGGAGATCTCATACAGAGAGCAGCTTTTAAAGGAAGACCACTGTTCCCCCGAGATGACCTTGCTGCCTGATTTGAAGGTGAATGGAATTTTCTTTGGTTCTTTAAATTGTCCTATTCCTTTGCTAGGAAAAGCATTAAAGACAATCTGGGGTCCTGAATCTGGCTCACTGTGTAAATCATTGATCTCTCAAACAGGAGTCATGAATCCTGTGGTACTGTTGGCCAGGTGAACGTATTTCTCTGCCACACAACACAGAGTTTGTGCAAACATTTATCTGCACCCGGGAAGCTGGAGGAAGACCAGCCCCAGACAGAACTGAAAGCCAAGTATATCGGGGGATCCTGTCATGAGATGATTGACGAGGTTTAGGAGTGTCAAAATGAGTCATCACTGTTTTACTCTTCCGAGATTCCTTCTGCTCTGGAGATGAGCTGCTCCGAATGGTGCCCATGCCTAGAGCAAGGGCGGTTATTCTTCTGGTGCTGCAAAGCATCAGCGTGCTTAGAGCTGGAACACCTCAACATCTCACAGCCTTAATGAAAACAAGGAGCAAACCAGAATTCTTCTGAAAAATAAACAAGCCCACTTTCATGACCTCGTCGTGACCTCCCAATGAGGTGCTAATCCTCTGGTAATTAGCACCTCTTCTGTATCACAATGGACCCAGCCAAGGAGCAGGAGGTGACAATACCCTGCACAAAATGCAAATCTAGAAGAATTAGTCCAAGGGCAATAGACAAGTGCCAACGTTAAGAACAGAGAAACCTTCTCAATTGTGAGTTCAACCTGTTGTCTAAAAAAAGTGCAAAATTAGTGGCTTTTGGAGGAGTTAGGCAGGAATTGGATCTTTTTTCCCCCCTTCATGTCAGGCAAATATGCAGCTTTTCTTAATTTTACTTCACAGCTCAAAGAAGGCATTTCTTCCGTGTGGCTACAGTGATAGCAATATCAAAAAAGGCTTATTAAAAATTAACGGCACCAGCAGAAGTATCTTTATGTATCTGTGTCTGTGCTGAAATATCATACCCGTTGCACTACCTCCACTGGTAGACTGATAAGCTGGAATGAAAACTATATGAATTAGTACTTGCAAAGGAAGCCCTAGCAGAGATTTGTGTGATTCATGAGTGATGTTCTGTCAGGCTGAGACACTGAGAGCTCATAAGCCGTGTAGGATGGTCTCACAGGGTTCACTGGCTGGATTTGTTATGTAGGGGCAGGGAATGGTATGGCAGTTGAATGTTTTTGGAATGTGCTGCTCTTGTTTTCTGCTTAGGCAGAAAGAAACAAGAGCCCAAGAAATCACCTGGTCACCCTAGAAATCACCTCTGCTATATGTGGTTGCGCAGTCATCTACGCTGTCTCATACTTTTCAAATTCTACGAAAGCACTGCTGAAGGGAGAAGGTTCAGAGTTGCACTGGATTAGGAGCTGCACTGGAACATGTTTCTCAGGGTACAGCAAGTTTTTTATTTGTGGTACTGCTGACGACTGAGATTCTTGATTTGCAAAATCTACATACCCAAGGGAACTGATCTTTGGAAGTATTACAAACCCAGAAGATCTCAGTGTCTTCCATGGGAGCTGTTTGGTTTGCTGGCAGTTCGTGGTTGCTTCTGAAAATCAGCCCCTGTGTTGGGTCTCCAACACACGGATCATGTAATTATCTAGAAATCTGCCTTGTTCTGGGGATTATGTGATGGCTAAAGCGATGAAGTCTTTCTGTTGTGGCTACTGTTGTCTCTGCATGGGGATTTTCATCTGTTTGGTCCTGTAAGGAATGGGAAATAAAATGCTCTGGTATAAGGCATCTTCACATTTGCAGGAGGCTTTGTACTGGTGTTTTTATTTTTGGTAGAAAACATATTTCTCATTAAAATTTCCATATCAGAAATTATTTTAATGATAAATCAGATTTTAGGAGCTGACTTTAAACATGGTCTTGGCCTGAAGCCAGGTCTACTTACAACCTTTTTGCAGCAAAGGTATGAAGAAGTGAGATCCCTGGTATGGCAGCAAATGCTGTTGATGCTGCTGGTGGTGTATCAGCAAATCGGTATTTTAACTTCTGATGCATGTTTCGTTTGTAACTGATGATCATCAGCCCGGGAACTTTCATGATACAGGTGTGAGGCATAGCTTTTCCACTTCAAGCTCCATGTAGGTTGGATCTCCACTGGGATGGAGAGGCCAGATTTGCCTGGGTGGCAATGGTTTTGCCCTGTCTCCTGCTCGGCGCAGGGCTGCTGGAAGAGCCCCCGGTGCCCTCTTGTGATTTAGGCCAGCAGGTGCAGTTACAGCTGTGCGGGTCTCTGGCCTGGGGCAGGGGCTGACGTATTGCACGTTCATGTCTTTCTGTCCTGAGGTTATGCCTTCCTGTGCCTCAGTTTTCTTCTCCTTAGGATGTTCTCGTTTGTTTGTAAAGTCGTTTGGGAGCTATATGTGAAAAATGCTGTCATAAGAATTAAGGTTTATGATTACAATTTTTTTTTTCCTAAACATCAGTGAGGGCTGATGAAAGCTCTCACCATATGCTCCTATATAAGTGCGTTTTACATAGTGCATAGTGATATGTATTCTCTAATGTATAACAGCATTGCATGTTGTATTTGCAATGCATGTTAGAGGAAAAGACTCTCATCTGTCACCTGTCTTCATTCAGTCCATCAACGATTGCTTCTCTGCACAAGGGGTGTTTCCGTTTTCCGTGGTATAATTATACTGGTGTCTCTTCATTTGTGTGGTTAGTCTTATTGTAAAAGGAGAGTGACTTAAGCTGTTTGGAAATACCAACAGGAACTTTGCCCTAGGGTTAGGAAAGAATTTCTGAGGTGAGAGATGCAGGTAGACTGGAACAACCCAAAGTCTGGTGGCCAAGATGGCCACCTGGAAGGTGAGAGATCAAAGCTCCAAGTGCCTTTGCTGACAAGTGCTGGGTGAGATTTGCAGATGAGCAAAAGCCTCCTTGGGAGCAAACTGGCCCAGCTGTCCCCCAGAATAGATAACAGACCAGTGCTCTGCTGGGGGAGAGAAGACAAGCTGTAAAGCTGAGTCTCCTGAAGCTCAAGGACCAAGCAGCAGCTTATTAGCTCTTCTGGGTTTTGGTTTTTTTCTGAGTGGAAGTTCACTCATGAACCCAAGAATGCTGTTAGTACAACAGTTTTTTCAGTGCTGCTACATTCTTGGGGGGAGAGTTTCTGTTTTGGATAATTGGCTTTTCCAGTAGAAGGTCTTGTCATGAATAAATTCCCGACTAGCTCTCCACTGACCAGCTGCTTTGCCTTTACTGACTTTCTCTGTTTTCTTAGATGTGAACATGAATTGCTTATACCACAGCCCAGGAGAACTCCCTTGGGGTGAAATATGTCCTCTTCACTGGTTAAGCCATCTCCAGACATAGTTTTCAGAGGTGTTCCTTGCCTTGTTCATGGCAGCGTGTCTTTTGCACTACTCTTCCATGGGTGCAAATCACTGTAACCCAGTTGACTTCGGCAATGCTGCCTAAGCTCACACCAGCAAAGGAGCTGTAATTTTAACTACTTGGCTGAATAATGCAGCCTCATTAGCGATTGTGGCAGACACACTGCGTAATGTAATTTCCTGTTTTGAGAATTATCTCCCAGATTTTCATATGATCCAAGAGACTCCTGTCTACATTGTTCTTCTGCAAAGGATATGTGCGGTATGGGGCCAAGGTGACACAATCAGGACCTCCTCAGTGTAGTGTCTGAGTGGGGCCTCTGAATAATAACCAGATTACTATCTCCAACTTATCCTAAACATGCCGGCCTCCTTTTACAGTTTTTGTTACACAGTATTGTTGCCAGGATGGATTTATGCTGGGCCATTTCCCACTCCAGCTGCGTCATTACAATCATTGTCATGAGAACACAAAAGCAGAGACTGAATGCCTTGTGCCTTCCGAAAAATATATTTGTCCCATTGCACTGTTGTGACCTTTGGAGTACGATGTGGCTTGATCTGCTAGTGGCTACTAAAACGAAGACTTCCTGATGCTTGATTACCAGGGATCCTCAAAGGCCAGAGTGACTCCTTGTTGTCTCAAATAATCTGGCTACAATATGCAAAGCAAAATTGCCAAATGAAGAACAATTTCTAGAGGACGGTAGTCAAGACGCTTGCCTACAGCAGTTTAGACCTAAATAGATATTTTTTTGTCCTATTACAGTCTCATGCCCACCCCCTTTTTCCATGCATAAATGTTATGTATCCACTAGAAGGCACTGTTGTACAGTGGACAGACTGGGTGGGTACAGTCAGTAGACTCCTGAGTGACATAAGGGAAGTCCCTTCTCCTTTGAGTGCCTCAGTTTCCCCATCTGCCAAATGATTAATATTTGGAGAAATGTGGATAGATGTGGCGTAGAACAGTTGGATGTTATTAAACCACCAAAGAAGTCAGTCAAACCATTTCCTTGTTTTAGGAAACCAAGATCAAACCAGATGCCTTCAGGCTCCTCTGCACGACACAGAGCCACAGAAGGTGAAGAGACTGTTTCTTCATTGTTCCGTTGGTTTCCCATTGTTCCGTGCCCTGCTCTCACCTCCAGCCTCCTGTAACATTTTGCCATGGGGCTTGAAAGAAAACAACTGCTCATTCAAAGGGGCATGTGCTAATTTTATAAGCTTACATGGCTCTAGCATACAGCATGTGAGGTCGGTACAGAGCCCTTCCCCATTTAGCTTCCTCAGACACAAAATCTAGACGAGCAGCCTGGATTGCCTAACGCCGTTTGTCATTTTGATAGCAGTCAGGGACCCCTTTTTGCAGCAGCGATTAGATACGCTGCTGATCGCGTGTGGTGGATCTAATAGCAATCGGGTTTCCTCCATCAGTGTGGTGATGCTGAGACAGTGGATTGGTGCTTCTCTGGGTCTCGTATGGATCTCCTCGGCTAGGTCGTTGCCTTTCATTTGTTTTGTTTGCAAAGCTCTGTGTGGTAGAAAGTGGTTTTCTCTACTGTTCATAGAATAATCTGAAGAAACTATTTGAGAAGAGTCACAGTTCCTACTGGAGTTCTCTGCAGGAAGAACATCTGTGATTTCCTACGCATTTGTCCACCTACCTGCAGCCCGAGTGCTCTCTGTGTTAATGAAGATGCAAGGTTATGGGCCTCCTGCCTGCCTGTCACCCTTGACGGTGTTCTGAGAGTAGGGAAAACCTCCCTGGTTATCACTTCCCTTGTGTACAGGGTGAGCAGGAATGGGGATGTCTTCAACTGTGTCTGTAACCTCAGGGAGGAGAAAAAAACTGCTGAAGCCTCCTAATCATTTATGTTCTGTTGTTCATCATAGCATCAGCTTAAACTGCCAGTCTCCCGCTGGCTGAGCATTGCAGTCTGCCACCCATTTCTTCATGATAGATGAACAGGAGGCTGTGGTGCCTTTTCCTCTCTCCCCAGGGCTGCACACAGGGCTGGGGAGCACAGACTTAATCTGCTGGGGCTGCATACCCACACTGGCAACTGCGTGCATTCCTGCACTAAGGATCCCTTTTCCTCCTCCTCTCCAGGGCTTTGGGCCTCTTCCTGGTGCTGCACTCAGCGTGTTTCTCTTTCTTTTCCCTCATTGTCTTCTGTTTCTAGCCTACTTACTTCTGTCTTTTTTGCAACGTAGATCTCCTAAACAAAAATGTTTGAAGAGACCTGGCCCAGGCCTTACTTCTATTTGAAACCAACCTAGTGAGGAAGAAGTTCTTGCATGGGAAATAATTCCATACCTAAAATCTGCTCAGAGACTCAAATGAAGAAACAGGCTTTCTGATTCCTGTCTTCTGTGCAGTCATGCAATGAACAGGGACAGTCTGGTACTTCATGCTTATCACCTTGCAATTCATGACTGTGAGCTGCTGCTTGTTAGCATCATATGGAGCAGAACCACTGATTTCAGCAAATGATGTGACTACAAAAGATGCCCTTCACATCGCTAGCTCCACCAATCTCATCTCTTCCTTCCAGCCCTCAGGTACATTAAATGTTTTGGCCTAATGAAGCTCTCTGATCTTAAAAACGCTCCAATCTCAATGACCTCCTGTGGCAGCGGGTAATATTTAAAAGCCTGATGTGCCTGCAGAGGCTCCTTGTCTCTCTTTTGGGTTAATAGTTAAAAATTCATGGTTGTTTTTCAAAACCTAAATTGCTTTACTCTCTGCAAATGATTCCCCTTTCAATTCAAAATCAAACCTTTGTCTAGACTCAGCAGACTCTTGGCTAATAGCTCTGGCAGGCAAAGATACCAACAGTTTATCAAGATACTCACTTTCTACCCCAAACTCACTCCTCTCAATTTCATGAGGTGGTTTTTGTTTTCTTTTTTTCAGCGGCAGAACAGCGTTTAGCTAATTGGGTTAAGGAGCCTTGGATGTTACTTGGCTCTCCTCAGAGTGTTTCTTTTTTAGTGGTGCCAATTTCCTTAACAAATGTATTTCATTGTGTGGCGCATTTGATCCTCATATCCGGAACCGTATGTGAATCCTGAACCACCCCAGAGTCGTCTTTGTAGCTGCCATGTTACTGACTGCAACACTGCAGAAGGCTCCATTGACTTAGGAAATGCACCTCAAAATTCAGAGGCTTGCTTCCAAATGAAATGAGAATATAAATAAAGATAAAATAATGCTGCATCTTCAAGTCCATGCGTCTATTTAGCCTGTGTAGCTGCTAATGTGGCCAAGTGGCCATCACCCGCAGCGGAGCTATGCGGAGGTTTTCATCAAATCTTCTCTCAAGTGTTTGACATCTCTGTTTAGAGAATGACCTTTCCCTTTACTCAGGGTTCAGAGGACCTCAGCAGTGATTTCCAAGCTTCTGCACTCAAAATTTCAGCTGCATTTGCATAAGAGCTTGGGAAACGTCTATAGGTGCCAAGCTGGGAGTTTTGAAAGCCTTACTATGTAATGTCAGCATTACTAGGCCTAGGCAGAAAATGTTTATCCTGTGTAAGAACTTGACTAAAATTGTTTTATTAAAAGAACAGCTTTTGTCTGAGATTTTGTATCTGTGTTTAGGGACTCTGATGGGTAGAGGCAAACCATTTGTTACCTAAGGTAGCCTTAAAGGACCGTAAAGAGCAAGCTCAGTTCCCAGTGAGCAGTCACTTTTAAAGTCTTCTATTTTTGCATGTCCTCAACAGACTTACTGTGAACTAGTCAAAAGTTCAGAGTCCAATTTGCCTTACTACTAAAATCCTGTTACAAGTAGTACCAGAGAGGCTTGAAGCAGTGCATACACTTGAAATCTCTTTTTTTACTGTCAGAATGGTGTAACGGAGCCTTAGTGTAAATGTGAAACAAACCTTCAGTCTGTGTCATAGTAATAGGTTGTATAAAGGTAGTGATTACACAGTGCGGTGTTCTCACATTATGAAATCCCCGCTTTAATTGAAAATTGCTCTGCAGACTTAATCCTGACACAGCTGCTAGTACTACTGTACTAGGAAATGAAATAATACTTAGCACGTATAAATATTTTATTTGCATACTGAAGCGTCCTAAAACTGTATTTCTCGGCCCACCCAAGATGAAAATAAATACTGTTTTATAAATGGGGAAACTGAGGGAGAGGGGAAGAAAAAACAGCAGTGTGGATCACAAAACATTTTGGAGATGAGACAGAGCTGAGACTAGAGTTTTGGACTGCTTGTATGTCTTTATGGCAATCCTTTATTACAGGAAACTGTAGGTAGAAGCATTGTTGCTTTCATATGGAGGATACATGCTGCTGGGAAAAAAAGGACTAGGTTTGGGTAGAACAGCTACTTTCTGTGATTTTATTTCAGGATTAAAGTGGGCAACTTTCTCATGATTATTGATAATCAATTATGGCTAGAAATAACCACATGTTAAAATATGCAATCATAAGTCAAATGGAAACAGACATGGCATGTGGGATTTTCTAGTGGTTTGTGACTGGAATGCAATCAAATGTTAAATAAGCTTCACGAGTATTCAGTTGTGGTGAACGTTTGTTTTATTTTGTTTTAAAGGCAGAAGAGTGGGAAAACAGCATGCATGCTGTACTGCAAAGTGACCGCTTCCAGCACGGACACACAGTCTAGGCACCAAACTGTGCACTGACTACCAGTAGAACAGACGTGCAGCAACTTTCCAGCTGTAGCCTTAGCCAGCAGCTACTTTAGACCCGCAGGCATTCAGAGGGCCATTTTGGCATTTCATCTTTGCAGTACTGAAAACCACAAGACTTTGAAAACATGAATCAGGCCTTCCGAAATGGAGACTGGCTTAAAAATGGTGAGATAAAAAAAAAATAATCTAAAAACACATTTGTTGTTTTTACATTTGCCTTCTGATTTTTCCTCCTCCTGGGTCTTATGTATTCAATCTGTCCCCTGAATCCATGATGATTAGAAACTCTCCTATTTTTTTCATGATGAAATTTGACAGTCTTGTGTAATCAGATGACTCCAGGCACCAGTATTGTGAGGAAAAGGAGTTAGAAACAAAATTCTGAAAGCTGTCTCCACTGACACTGAGGGGCAACTTTTGAATCAAGGCACGGGGCCTTGAAGTTTTGGTTTTTTGCTGGTTTATAGTGTAAGCGAGCTAAACATGTAAATGGTCATCAAAATGAAACTACAATGAGTAGGACTTGTCATTGGGAATGAAATTAGTCTTCTAAATGCTATCTGCACATATATATGAGTGAGTTGTGAGTTAAATAAGGAAGATATGTTCCTGTGCTGCCTGTTTAGGTGCCCTATTGGGTGGGACAGGTTGACACCTTGTATCAGAGTAGGTGCCGGTAAGATCCTACAATACAAAAGGAAGTCCTGTCTCTGATTATAGGGCATGCAAACTGCAGGAAGGAAGAAGAACCAACACTGAATTGAGGTAGAAAGTTGTGTAATTCAGTTCTGCAGAGTGTTCTTCTACTCTCCAGACCCAAATATTGCCTTCTCTACTCTTCCCAGATGGAGAGAAGGTAAGGCTGGACTGGGAAGAACCGTGGCTGCAGGGAAGTGTCATCCTTTCCAACTTCTCATGTTCAAAATTTCAGGGCAAATCAGTACCAGTTAATGTGATTGAGGTTCCCCAGTCCTCACTGTCTACTTGAGGGAGGATTTCAGTTGGCAGTCCATACCAGAGATTAAGTTGCAGGAAACAAGCAGCGTACTACTGATGCCTCTAGCACCTCCTTTCACCATGTGCGTAGCTTCCAATGACATTAGCGCTTTCACAGCTTAACAGAGCCAGGACTAAGAGGAAACTCATGGTGGTGCACTTGATGAGATTGCTCCCGATGTGAACTGAAGCAGCACTCAGTGCAACTAGAGCAGATGGCAAAGATGAATTTGTACCATCTTTATTTCCCTCTACTCAGGCATTTTTTAATCACTGTAAATGCAGAAATGCTTCTTTTCAGGCTGCAGGAGGTATATGTGATGTGGAGGTGAGTATGGATTCAGTACTACCCAAGTGTCACCTTTTCAGGAGTACTCTCCCACAGGCTGTCTAAATTCATTTAAGAGCTGTTGTGTATCACAGAGGAAGGTAGTGAGGACTGTGCTGGGCCTTGAGGGTCAGACCCAGTATTGCCCTAAGGGCTTGTCTTCACTGCAAGATTAGCTCATCCCTTGTATATTGCCCCCAGCAGGAGGTCCACTCACACAAAAGAACTCTCCACTCGAACGCAGCAGTGCCGTTAATTCAAAGGGTCTGATCCAAGAGGAGATGCTGGTGTTTGGTTAATGCGCCTCGCCAGCCACTAACACAGCTACTTTAATGTGGACTCAGGGTGACTCCCTTTGAGCCCTTTCACAGCTCCACTTTGGGTGTGATAGAAAACTGTCCTACAGGTGACTGGGAAGGAATCAGTGGAGCAGCTCAGCAGTGCAAAAAGTTACAAAAAGTTACAAAAAGTTACAAAAAATTATTTGTCATGCAAGGAAATTTCAGATTCAGTAGCTGGAATATTATTAGGTGATGTAACTGCTCATCCTTATGGCTCAGGAACAGTAATTTGAGGGTAGGCAAATTGACCGCATGATGTAGCTGAGGTATTCCTTTAAAAATCTTCCTTGAACTAAGGAGCGATGCCCAGTGAAAAAACCTCACAGCCTTCACAGAAGGAATAAAAGGCATATTCCTGTTCTGTGGAGGATCAGCAGACTCTACGCTGTTGGCACTGGACGAGGAAGAATCTCAAGATACAAAAGATTTGTAAGATGTGGTATTGGTCTAAGGGTATCATCCACATCTAATTCTGGGTCGGAGTTGAACTCCTCAAGTAATTCGGTGTGAAAAATTTTGCTCTGAAAAGTGTGGAGTAGAGGAGGGGGGAGTCCCAGGGTGGAGATGCTGCTAACACCCAGCAATAACCGGTTACCCTGCTTGGCAACCCCCTTGCTGGTCTAGGTAAATGGAAATGACTTCATTATTTGTTTGTCCCTTGTCCTAGTGCCTTTTATTTTTAAGCCTGCATAACGCAAACCACAGCCCCTAGGGAACTTAACGAGGGTCTAAGTGGCACCAACGGTCCCTGTTAACAATGGCCTTTTGTTGTTCACACTTTCCCTATCAGAGTGTCCCGGAGGAACGTCCTTGCTTAGGAGACTATATTGTGATGTTATGACCTCAGAGAGGGGTGGGAGAGGAAGGGAGGGTTCAGGTGTATCTTTAACTTACTTGAATAACTTTCTTCTAGTTGTGTTTTCTTCCCACCAGGATCTTTAATAACTCCTCTGAGGGGGCTGCCTCTGTGCTATAAATACAGCCGCATTATCACTTGGCTGTATTGTGTGCAAGCGCTAATTTTCTGTGCTGGGTTTGAACTTGTTGACTTTCACGGTCGGTGTCAGGAAATGTTGGGTGGGAAAGGATTAAAGAGGCTATTGATGTGACTCGGAATCTCGGGCCAGGAAGACTGGTTGTATCATCTTAGATCTAGAGACTGTGGTGTTGATATCCAGCTTTGGCTTTTTTTATAGAGTCACTTTAGTCAGATCCCTGTTTCTGCCTCCCACCTCCCCCATCGCAAGCACACTGACTCCGGCACTCTGGGCCGGAGTCTCCAAGGAGGAAGTGGACCCTGTAGGCGAATTTCCTGGTATTATGCCATTTTAACAACCTCTCTCTTGATTTAGGTGTTGCAGGCTGGCTAAGAATATTCCTTGACACTTGAAAGGGACCTTTATTGTTTTCTTAATTTGTGAAGAATTGCCTTTTTTTTTTTTCTCTCCAAACTTTTCTTTGTAGGGTCAGACTGGAGCCATGTTATTGTTGTTAAATTTAGATCTGAGACTATATTAAGTCCTCTGGCAGTCTGCCCTAGCGCTTTCACTTCTTAAAACAGGAAGGCAGGCCTTGGCCTACTTGTGCTCATGTACTTAAAACGGGTGAGAAGATGACTTTTTACACTGCTGCAAAATAAATAGAAAACTGCACGGAGTATATACAAGAACTGTTCTGCTGGAGCCAAGAGAGAATTTCAAAGGTATAAGCTCCTAAGCCTCATAGTTCTCCAACGGGAATTAGGCACATAAGTGCCTTTTTGGAAACTCTGTCCCCAAAATAATTCTGTCACGTGAAAAAGTCTTGTGCTATGTGCGGCGCAGAGGGAGAGCTGATTCAGCAGTCTAGACTGATCATGGCAAGCTTTGAAAGGCAGTAGGTATGTAATAGAGCAAGCATCGTAAAGGTTTGAGTGATTGATGAGGTATACCGTGTTTACCAGGGATATCGGCTCCGTCCCAAGGTGCTGCATGCATTTGGTGTAAGAGTTCTCTTTCAAAGCGTTGTGGAGGGTCTCATTAAAAAGGTGGCCACCATGACAAATAGGTGAAACAATTCCAAAGTGATTTTTTTAAAAAATATCCAAAGTGCAGAAAAGTCAGCACTTGGGGAAGGAAGGAATTGCCTTGTGCAATCAAAAACCCTGAAGTTCTGTCCCTTGACTTTACTAGTGACTTAATGTGTGACTCGGAAAAATTAGTAAGGATTTGTCTCTGCTCATCTGATTGTGATGTTTGACACCCAGATCTGAACATCAGTATTAGTCTACGCTTTTATCTGAACGTTCAGATAGAAATACCATGCTCATGGTGCTGTTTCTGTGTTTTTCCTTGTGTGTCAGGAAGAATATCCCATAATTCTGTTTGACAAATTGCATTAGCATTTGTTTCCTGGTCAATGTGGAGCAGCTGTGGGAAGGCATCAGAGGACTATCAGCACCTGAATGATCTTTTCTTCATTCTCAAACCACAGTAGATACATTCCATGATGAGTGAAAACGTTGTCGAGCTTCTAAATAATTCTCTCCCTGTCAGGTAAGCTAGTTCAGACTCAAGGCACTTCCAAACCAGAAGATGTGTTATATAAATAGTAAAATGTGTGTTATATGCAGCTGGTACCAATTTGTCCTGAGAAGAGCGTGAACTTCAGGAGTCTGTGCTCCCACTTGCGCTGTGTTCCTGTCTGTGGGGACGCAGAGGAACCTGGTTCAGCTTCTCCTCCTCAGGACTGTGTTCCCAGGTAACATTATAATTCGCTGTGCATCCTGTTACGTGAACTCTGCGGCTAACTGCCTCTCCCGCTTAATTTAGGAGTCTTTGTCTCGGAGCTACGTTTCTTCATGTGGCTGAGCGGGTGGGGGATAAAAGACAGGGAAACATTTGGCTGAAGCAGAGAGGAGATGTTGAACTGACTGTTGGCTGCAGCAAAAACTGAAGAGAAGTGGCTTTCCTCTGATTCTCTCTTCACTGAATTTTAGGCCAGTTTAACTACAGATACTTGTGCAGGAGGTGCAAATAATCACCAAATTAAGCAAGAGGTCAGGATGAAGTCCTACTAGCGATATTTGCATTGTACTTGAGTCCAGGGCACTCCTTAGATCTGGCATTTGTGTTTTCCTTCTAGGCAGCCTCTACTCATAATTCAGGATATTTACAGGGTTCAGGATCCACCCAGTTTGCTGACAGACAGCATTGGAAGGTCTTTCTAGGAAGGACCCCAGGCCATCTTCTTATTGTTTCCTGTGGGCAGAAGGCGTAGAGGGAGGCTGCAGGTTGAGCACTGTGTGTTTGGTGTTAAAGACACTATTTTTCCTTCTGGTTACTGGATGTCCTTTCATACACCTGATGATAATAGCTCTTGTTTTCTCTGAATGCAGTTTTATTTCTAGCTTCTGGTTAATGGAATCACCAGATTCCTTAGCTGAGAAGTTGCTTAGCTCAAGACGGCATGTATTTTGAAGACACAGAAACAGAGGTAATGTGGATTAAGGTTTTCTGTCGGTGGGGAGGTTAGTGGAGGATTTGTAGCTCATCCCTCCCTTTTAGGAAGAAAGTTTACAACACGTCTGCTTCTGACGAGAGGTAGAAGAGGAGACTGAAGGGTGAAGGAGAAACATTAGATAACATTAGGAGAGATTGATTATGTAGTAGAAGCATTGATAAATCTTAAGATTCCATTTCAAGTCTCGTGATATTTGGTGTCATCTTGTTTGTTGATTCTTTTTAACCAGGCTCCCAACTCCTCCATTGATTTGGTTACGCAACAACGTTGGTGTCCAGAATGTAAGCTCCTACGTTATCTTTGTGCATCTCAAAGAAAGTAACCTGGCTTCTAAGATTCCCAAGATTCCTGTGGAAGGCAGTGAGGGGGGAATGCTCAACACTTCAGGAATAATGACTAAGTCAGATTACAAAGTCTGGCTTTGTAATGTCTGCTATCCGGATTTGAAAACTCTGCCTCTCAGCATTTAGTGTGAAAACAGATTAAAATATCTGTCTGTGTTTGTAAAGAACAACTTGAAAACATAGTCCCTAAAACAAAGAATGGTGGGGAAGGGAGAAAGCGTGAATACATTAATAACTTTAAATTTTCCTCTTTTATTTTAATCTCTCTCAGAATTTTCGAGCACACTTGACTCTTGCCTTTTATGAGGGACGGCACAGCCAGAGTGAAAGGCAATATTGCAGCACCTGCAGTTTCTTCTTTTATGGAACTGTGGCTGAATGTGAACAAATTGCTTGGGTGGGCTGGAGGTCTGTGCTCCCCTCTAGTTTTGACTCTTTCCCTCTGCCATTTCTGTAGCTAATCCTTCCTATCAGCAGACAGCTAGGAGCCAGCAGCCCATTGAAAAGGGAACTAGACTGAGGACAGGCTGCTGAGAGGAGTATAAAAACTGTTCCTTCGAGGACTCTATAGATTTTTATTTTTTTTTTCCCTGTGTAAAAGCATTCTTGCTCCGATATACATGATGGGGGGGGGGGGGCACAAACTGCGGTAAAAATACCTCTGTGCTTCACCAAGGCTCTTTCTACCTTTTCATAATTCAGGAGTCTGTCAATCACAGCCAAACAAGAGAGGCTGACAAAGGAGGGTGTGTGAGGATGTATACCGGGCGGGCTAGGGGCAGGCAGAGACAGCAAGATGCCACTGTCCTCCAGACTGCTGACAGTCCCGATTCTCAGGGTACCACGGTAAATGGGCAGGCGGGAGCAAGTGACCCCCTTTTGTGGAAATACATTGCTGAATTCCCCTTAGGAGCAGGCTGGTCCTGGAAGGGCTCAGGTTCTGTCTGGAGAAGGACAGCTCTGTGGGTACCAATTCAAATGCATGGGCTGTGTGCTCTGTGTTTGTTGACACGCTTGTGCGTGGTGCAGAGTTGAATAGTTTGTTATCAGAGAAGTGGTCAGCATGAGCTCCTACAGTAAATGGGAAAAACTTGCTCAGATAAGGATTGTCTTTTTACTGCCTTACTTTGAAGCTGGCTGTGCAAAACTGAATTAGAACACTCCCAAGACCCACCTCTTAATAGTATTTCAGCTTTTCCAATTTTATGTCAGGTGAAACAGAGAAGAAATTCAGAAGGTTGGGCAATCGTTTCAGAACACCCTGAATATTCAGTTCAAGACAAGGGATGGTAAGAGCAAGGCAAGGCTTAGTAAAAAGGCAGCAGGGAAGATTGCTGGAATTTTTCAGTAATAATGAAACTTTGAAGAACAAAGTAGTTGAGGGCTTGGGCTGAAATGCCTTTCCTTCTCTTCTAGGAAGGCTTATGGCAGGGGAGAAAGTGCAAAGATGGTATTAAAATAACATTCTCCTTTTCTCCAAAGGAAAACCTTGTAATGTTGCTGAATCTGTTTGTGGTTTTAGTTTTGTTGGTTTTTTTTTTCCCTTTCAAACCAATGCATCATTCCTTAGTTTCAAGCGATTCTTCACCCAAAAGGAAAACTTCAGCGCCAGATCTGAGAGTCTTTTCACTGGGACCAGTCCCACCTGCTCTTATCTTCTGGGTCCTGCAGCAGGGCCAACGATAAGCCAGAGACTCAGAATTCTTTCGTTTGCACAATCTCCATGACAAACACTTAGATGAGCAACAAGAAAACCTGAAAGAGTGTAAAAAGCTCAGGCTTTCTGGTCCTCTGAATCTCCAGATAGATTTAGGATTGTTTTATCTGAACTAACTTTGGAATTAGTTTTACTGGGGGCAGCTGGAGGGCAGGTGACTAGGTAGAAAGGCTATTTCTTTTTGTACACAGCATCTAAAGTTCCCCAGATCCAGAATTTTACTCCTTTATCTTTAGTTTCTCCTGGCCCTGAATTCCCCTACTGCCTAACTGGCTGCTGCCTTCTGTCTCGGCATCGTGGGATGCTCTGGAATGACATGCAGCCTGCGTTACTGTCGTTATCTTGGCCTGAAGCCTGCAAGTTTGCAAGGCAGAACAGTCAGTTATTTAGTGCCTTCCTTCCAGAGACAGAAGATGAGGACTCTATGATCGGTTTTTTTCTGCTGCCTCCTGCATACTTCTAACTTAGTGCCTTCTTATTTACCCTCTGGCCGTGTTTCTGTACGGTCTGACAAGACAGCAAACTCACCAAAGTGGTGGTCGTCTCTCCCTTTGTATACAGCTCTGAGAACAGTAACGCATCCTCAGTGCAAGTTTTTGCCTCCCAGTCCCTTTGCTGTTTACCAGTCAGCGTCTTACCCATCTGACTGGAGAGTGGCATGTTGTTGCAGTATGCTGAGCAAGGTGTTGCAATTTCATGGCAATCTTAACTTTTTATTTGTATGTGATTGTGCTGGTTTCCAAATAGACTATAAATCAATTGCTTTTAGAGCCTGGCCTGTGGATGTTGCCTGAACAAACAGCCTCTGACTCTGTCTGTTAGAGCACACCTGTCTCCTCAAACAGAGAGTTTGCTTTCTGTGGAGCCCAAGTCTCTTATCCGTGTCCCTTCCCCAGAAGAGACAGGTGTCTCCTGGCTGCGAAGCCTTTACACGCCCCTCGTCCGTCACTCTGCAGGCACCGCTCTCCCGTTATCAGTCCGCTGGGTGGACTGGCTCATTAAGCAGGGGGTGTGCTTGGGAGCAGAGGAAGGAAGGTAGAGTCAGAGATACTGAGAGGCAGTTGAAAAGCCCAGATCAGTGGACAAGATGTCTGAGGCATATGATGCTTATCTGCTGGAGTGGGTGGAGGAGGAAAGGGCATCCCTTATCTCTTCTCTAGTTCCCAGCCCGCTCTGGCTGCTTAAGGAGGCTCGCTGGAGTCTTCCCACATTCCTGTAAGTTCGGGTTCCTGCTAGACAGGAAACGGCTGCTGCTCCAACATCCATTACATCTCAGCTGGTAGTGTCATTTACAGTCGGATTCCCAGAATCCCCTAGGGTTTGGGGTGGAGTGGGTAGGAGTGGGGGGAGCAGAGGGGTGGAGGGGACGGCGACGCTTGTTCAGTGACCCCCATGCAAAAATATCTCCCTGGGAAAAGAACAAAAACGTTTAAACTTGCCTAATTTCTTGAGCAGTTGGCGAGCCTGGCCTGCAGTATGTAGGCACTTCAGGAAATAAAACTGACCCTTTGGAAAGATTAGGAAAGTTGCAAATATGTGTAAGCCTGTATCTAATAGACCCCGTAAAAAAATTTAAAAACAAAACCAAAAACCTTACCTGCAACCGTATCAACAGTAGCTTGTTATCAGATAACGCAAAACTTATTAAGGTTGTCCCTGATTACGGGATTCTGCTGGGAGACTTGATCAAGAAAAAGCCACAGGAATTGGTTTAGCGTGGGCAGAGTCAGGGGGAATGTCACCTTCCACTCCAAGTTAAGACTTGTTGATGAAGGCTGGCGCTGCCAGCTAACGGGAGAGAGAAGCGGTCACCCCACTGCATCGCCCCACATCCAGGTCTCTGCAGCAGAACCAGGCTGGTGATCACGGAGCAGTGCACCAGGCAGCTCCAAATCTTCCACGAAGCGTGATTTCTGTGGTCCTGGTGAGCAGTGGTTACTAAAGCAAGCGTGGCCTGTGTTGCAAAGATCAAGATGCTTTCTGACCAGACTGAGCGAATTCTCTTTCCTAAATTCTGGTTCCTGTTTCTGTTTGATCTGTATACAAAGGCATTCTCGCTCCCTGCAGGGAGCTCATGTGTACTTGTGACAATGATGTGCATTATTAAACAGCGGCCGCTGCTATTTCTGCCCCAAACCCTCTGCAGAGTGTAAAAATTCTCTCTTTTTCTTTCATTAAATAATACAAAAAGGTAATTACTATTCAACATTGTAGGATGAGGCTGACCATGGCAGTATTTTATTTTATGTCTCAAAGGAACCTGGTAATACAGCATTTATAGGTAAGATTTCTATTCCTGCAGATGCTCTCGTGCATTCGTTTGATTACAAGTGCGGTGAGGTACTGAAGGCTACAGAATTAATGAAAACAGGGACATACAGGTGCCACTTAAAGTGAGATATCCCACGAGCTGTTAACATGGCTTGTAGTCTTTTAGGTCTGACGTTCAGGCATGTTGAGAACTGAAACTCCCGATAGTGAATGTGGCGGTAATGTTATAAGAATGTTTTCTCAATTAAGATGTATGTTTCGTGATTTGTTTAGGTCAGTAGAGTGTTTGCTGCTGAAGGTGATATTAATGGCATGCTAAGATGACAATTGTTCAGTGTTTTGATTTAGGCAGCCTCTTGAAAAATGTTGATATTTATTGCATTTGCGTAGTTAACAGGATAAAAATAGATTTCTTCTTTCTTTACCCCCCAAAGTTCTTGAACCTTTTCCACCTGACCATGCTCTGCTTAAAACGCTGTTCTTTAAAGTATAGTACGTATTATTTCTGTACAACTGTTACAGGTGCTCAGCGTAAGTTTCACATTTTGCGTGTAAAACATTCATCATTTGCACTGTGATTATTAGAAAAGAAAAATCTTCAAAGGCTCTAGAAGACTCCCAGGAACCGAGATTCTTCGAACTTTGTGTCATAGTCTCATCTCTTTACAGCAGTATAATTGTATTTAAATCAGTAGGGTTGCTAATTCTTTATTTTTCTGATGATAAGAAGAGCACCGACTATGTGCTAATATGACCCTATGGCGCATACCAAACTGAGCTGGAAACCTCGTTATCTTTCTCTGGTATTATTCGTTGTCTTGTTCGCTAGCGCTCAGCCATTTTCCATGTCTTTTGGTTTGTGTGTGTTCAGTCTGAGTTGGCAGAGTCAGGAAGTGATAACTGGTGTTTTGAGATCATTACACATATTTTCAATTTAGTTTCTCTTGAATCAGTTCTGGAGGACTTGCGAGATGAAGACCCTTCCACAGCTTGTACAATGCTAGCTTCTGCCTGTTGCAACCCAAGCCTGTTTTAGGTTGAGGTAATGTCACCCCAATATTAGCGCGCAGGTTTCCCATCTTTCCAGCTACGATCCCACTGGGGTATTTAAGCCTGGGTGAACATGGGTAACAAGCTGTCCAGCATGATGTACTGCTTGGACCGGGTGTCTATCTCAGCTGGTAACCTTCGACAAATCTTACGCTTCTGTTCCTCTTTTTCCATTTGCGTCCTTTGCACCTCACTGCGGGCTTGTGTAACACCCGGTACAGTAAGTTTTGACATCAGCTGGAGGTTCAAGGTGCTAGTGATACATAAATCAGTACTGCCAGGAGCTTCCTCAGAACTGAATGTTACAGAAAAAGGGTGTTGCTTGTAGGCTGAGAGTTACTGTGCTGTGAACAGACTTCTGTTAACTGCTAGGAAATACATCTTCTTCCCCCATCCCTAGGAATGCTGCCTTTAGGATTCTGCCTCTTGGAAAAACAGAACTGGGAGTCTGCAAGCGGAGAGAATCCCAGGAAATTTTTCTAAACTGAGTTTTGCTCAGTTGACTGGAGGGTTGCAATATCTTAATGCTGTCACTTGCAACAAGTTGTGATCAGTGGCCTGCAAATGGGAAACAGCCAGCAGCTGTAATATCGAGTGTCATCTGTCTCCCACTGCAGATGAGGCAGGGTCCATCTGTGTTTAAAGGCAGAACTGTGTGGATTTAAAACTGTATTCTCCCAACAGGTGTACTGTATTCTTCTATACTTCTGTACTGCTAGGCTCTCCAATAACACAGGAGAGCTGTAGTGAGCAGGCCAAATGGAATGAATTGGTTTGATAAGCGCAAAAATGTATTCTTTGAACAGATCCACTTGCCCTTTCGTGTTTCATTGCAATTTTATTCTTCAGACAGATTAAATCCTTTAGCAGGTCCTGAGCAAAGAGTTCCATGGTATATCTCTGCAGATATGGTGCAATTTCAGGTGCTGTGGACTTTTTTTTTTCTTGTGAGTTTTAATCCTTTAGAATGGGCTATTTCAAATTGTTTTCTCTATCTATTTTAATGGGTTGCTGGGGTTTTTTGCCCCAGTCTTTGAAATTAATTCCACATTCTGATACAAATTTCAGTTGAGTTTTGCTAGAACTTTCTACCACGGAGTTTAATATACTTGCAGATGTGTTGTAGTCTTCCATGGTCATCGCTTACTTTTCAGTCTGCTTGAAACCCATGTGAGTGGAATCAGAGGTTATTTGCTTATTTGCCCAGTTCTCATAAGTAAAAACTCAGAGTATCCTGGGTCTTATGTTCAATTAATCATTTGTAATGGCTATATCTGTGTGCAGGGGACACTTAGGGCCTACAGTTTTTTCTTTTTTCTTTTTTTTTTTTTTTTTAAGAAAGCACTAAAATCCATCCTGAAGTGTGGTTAAACTTCTAAATTGGCCTTTCTTATGCACAAATTGAGAATCCTGTTGGAAAGTATTTGGGTCATCGTGGTGCTGGAAGGTCTTATAGGCAAAACATTAGTAATGTGGAGAAGGCCAAATAGATCCTGAATCTGAACCTCTCTTGGAACTCTAGCTCTGTTATGAAAGTTTCATTTTAGTTGATGTTGAGTACTAAAAATTATAAACAAAAGATGTGGAGGGAGACATGAAATGTAAATCCTGTGAACTGAAATTTTGTGATTGGATTCCTGGTTCTGTCTGTATCAGGGAAAATCTTGAATAGGTACCTGAGGGAGATTGGCAACTATGTATTGTTCATCCTGCGTGTGGATATAATTAACATTATATTGCACTTTTGCCCTCCCTCTGACCTTGGTGAGTTTCCAGTTATGGAATCGCCTGTCTATTGTCTGACATTGCCTTACATCTTCACATACGTTCTTCCTTCCTGTGATAAGGAGAAAACTACTGAGGCCAAGTTTATGGTTCCTCCTGTGCTATTTGGCATCTTGGTCTTGATGGAAATTCCAAAATGGCATAGAATTCATTTTCCAGGCCTTCTTTTTCCTACCTTAGTTCTTCGATATATTTAAATTGTTGACCTCTCTCACATCTACCTTCTATCACATCCACTACTTGATTCATACCTTTATCAGAACATGATTTGGCCAGAGTGGATCCTGGAATTCAGGTCAAGTGAATCCTGGATTCAGGTCTTTATGAAAGTTAAAGGATTCAAAAGCTCTTCAAAAAGAGGTCACACAGAAACAAGTCCAGCCTGTGCAGCTGTCAGCTGTCCAGGCCCTGCATGTGTTTCAACAGAGAGAGCTCTTTTGAAGAGCATCTTTTCTGCCTTCTTTTGTGCATATGTGCTCTCTCTGGAGAGAAGTGGAGAGAGCTGCCGAGGGGGTGATGGCAAAGAGGTGGGAGTACAAATGAAGAAACAAAGCCTATATTCATTTATGTCTGTGCTCTTGAGTTAATACTGTTGGATATTACAGACTGCAATATCCTGCAATTGCAGCGCCTGCCTTTATAGAGTATTGAAAGGACCAGACTGGTTGAAAAAAAATTTCTATCAAAATCACCCTCACAGGAAAATTCATTTCATTTGAAATGAACATTTTTCTAGAAGGCATCTCCTTCCTTCAAAAAGGAATCAACTTCGCTGTTGGAAAGCAACTTTGAAAGCTTTGAGTAAAATCTTCAGGCTTTCAGTTTGGGGTTTTCCACTGCCCAGTTAAGTATGTTGTATAGCTTTTGCGACGGGTGTGTTATTTTTGCAACTCTCTCTGCAAGAAAATGCATCTCTTCGTCTGGGTTGTGAATTTACACTCACTTCTACCTGTAGCACATTAGGTTTTTTGAAATACAGTTTGACCAGTTGTTCTGACCTGTCTGTATTCGCGCTCCTGATGACTGTTTCTCCTGTGACATATGTCACTGGTACTGCCCCATACCGTGTATCACCAGCCTTCCTGCGTTTGTGAAGCAACAGTCAGCTGAGGACGGCTTGGCACAAAAGGCAGCGTTCAACAGGTAGTTTCATGAGCACTTGAAGTAATGGCTCTGCTGCATAGATTCTCGGATGAGGGTGGGTTGTGCTGTAGTCTTTCCAAGTGAGGCAACAGTACGATCTCCCTTTTCTTCCCTTGCTGCTTGTTTGCGTGAAATTTAGAGGAACCGAGTGTTTTGGGGGTCCTGTACTTCTCTGTTCAGATAGGCATGCAATTGGCACAGTGGTTTGAGAATTGTTGTTGGAGAGGGGAAGAGTCGCACGTGTCTGGGATGAAAATAATTAATACTGTATTTTGGATTGAACTGAACGGACGGATTGCCTAAATACCCTTGCTGAGCCGCTCACTTGTCACTCCTAAAGCTTTTTAATTTGAGAGACCCAACATTTCATTCTAATTGACAATGTTTCAATGACGGACTCCAAACCAGAAGCAAAGTGTTCAAAACAGTGAAAATGCAGGACTCTCTGGAGGTCAGTCATATATCTGAGGGTCTGGATATCACTCATCTGGAAAGAATTCAATATTTACTGTATGTTTCTTTGGTAAAATGTTTGTAATGATATATCACAGATATTTAAATATTGGAAAATTGGCCAATTTCTGTGGCATTTAAAATATATTGTGTTGTACCATGTAAGCTAAATTGTGAGGAAACCAGCCAATTTTTTAAGTTATTTTTAAAATCTTCAGTGCATTATGATACCATAGTACGTCTAATAAATATATATTTATGCAAGATGGTTATGGGAAATATATGCCTCTAAATGTGTGTATGTATTATGTACGTATATATAAATGGTATATATATTGTTTTGCCTTTTGAGTTCCTTTATTTATTCGCTTAACACGCTGATTAGCCTCCAAACACATGCCAGAAATGCAAGGTTGTTTAGCCTTAATGATGCTGTTAATAATCTAAGTAAAAAACCTTGAATTTTAACATCAAAAGCCATTGCTGATGTGGTCTCGGAGCAGCAGAGCTCTACTTGTGCATGCACTGGGGCATGGGGATGGCTTGTCACTTCCCAGCTTTCTTTAATATGGTTTCTGGAGCTATAGTAAGTAGAATATCTTGTCTGCTCATCTGGACCAGTCTGCAGGCTTTTGGAGACCCTTCTGTGAAAAAAGCGTTTATGTTGTGTCTCCAAGTTGTGTTTTCCTTTTGTGCCTCTGCCCTGCTGCCAGCCCTTTAGTTACATGTGCTGTAAGGATACTCAAATGAATTTCTGAACAGCTCTCATAATAGTGGTAGTACAGTCCACTGTTCAGACAGAAAGGTCTGAGCAAAGGCAGATAGAGCCAAGCTGGGGCTGGGAAAAAGGGAGAGACTTTGCATCTGCTTACTGCTTCTCTGAAACATAAACTGGAACGTAAACTGGTGTAACTCAGGAGGAGAAGCGGACAGGCTGATCCGATCCTGCTACCATACTGGCTTTTGTTAACTAAATTGTTTTTAATGTAAGCTGTTATAAGGGAGATTAAGAGTTAACCTTTAACTTGGTGGATATCGATTTTTTACACTGGTGGCTTATGTAGCACCCCATTGTATTTATTGTGCAAACTCTTTAAGGTTTTTGAGTTCTATTGAACCACTGTGGGGAAAGAAATGGATTTGGTGTAAACCTAAAAGAAGTGGTTGGACAAATTTCCTAGTTGTAATATCCACTCTTGCTCCATCTTGGCTTTCTATGTGAGCAGATGTACATTGGAAGGATGGGAGTGAAGATGGGAGACTTGGGAGGTATTCCACACTCATTAAAAAGAGGTGGTGAGCATCAGCGTGGACACGCGGGCGTGTGTGAGAGTGAATGGCCATTCTGGACCTCTTGTAACTCTGACATGTAAAGGGTCTTCTGTTAAACTTCAAGGGGAGTTCCAGATGTTGATCAAGGACAGTATGTGTCCTGAAATTCCCCTTCTGACCCGTTCCTCTTGACTCATTAATCCATAGTAATTTAGATTTATGTCTTGGGCCTTCAAGAATGATTTTCTGCCCCTGTCCTTGGGGCATCTCTTGCAGTCTGCCATGTGAACTGTCCCTGCTTGGTTTCATTTGCTGGAACCTTCCTTTTCCTGTTTTCTTTCCCCCCCCGCCCTCTCTCCCCAGTAAAACTAACCTGCCCCAGCAGCACAGGCTGCAGCACGTTTTTACATGTCTACTGTTTTCTTCCTCTCTGGAAGAAGCCAGCAAGCTTCACTTCTGTGGCATTGCTCTGGTAGCGTGTTGGCAGGCACATGAAGCAGATTCTTCAGTCACCCTTAACGCCAACAATGAGATTTATTATCTCCATTGCTCTTAGGGAAATTAGCCTACGGAATTAATTTATGGTGTTTTGAAATGCTGTTGTCTTATCGAGTGATTGCTTGCTTACACCCAAACTCCCTCTTACCTTTGGTCACGGGGATTGCGTGTTTAATGTGTGCTTTAACGGGGGCAATTAAAAGGGCGCAAGCGAAACACAGTCACACTCTGGGCCGTTTATGGCATTTGATCCTTGTACAGCAGGAATGACCCCCTCCAGCTCACCTTCTCTCTCCACATTGTATCTGGGAAGAGAGATAAATTCACAGTTAATAAAGATAAGACTGGAAAACTCCCTTTGTGAACTCGTGAATAGCTCACAAGTTGCAGTTCAGTTTCTAACAGCAGGATGCAGCAGTATCTCGTAATTCCATGGACCAAAAGGAACCACTGTTGAGGGAATTGGGGAGTCTGAATACCTGGGTTTGACCGTACCGGACAGAAAGATTTAAAGGGTTAAAGTCCTCGGCATTAGCATACTATTGATAAAGTCCTTTCATTTCCCACGATACACACTGCAACCCTTTTGTGATTCTTCAGCATTTCTGTATGTAATGGTGCTCTTGGCAGGGAAGACTGTTGTGGGCACGTTGCTTATCCAGGCATCCAAGATGGTGTTGAAGATGGAGTGGTGACTCTTGCCCTTCTGTCTCCTACATTATTCATATTTGTATTATCATTAATTAATGATTTATGGAACCCATTTTGCAAACCACAAACCCATTTACGGCAGTATAAAGCAGTGCGTATGTAAAACGTGCACACGCGTGCATACACACAGAGGTGCTTACGCTGTGCAGAAAGGCGGTCACATTTGAGATGGAAACTGGCATTAGTTACAAAAATGTACAAAAACTATTTAGACAGAAAGCAGAGTCCTGTATCCCAAGGAGTCGGAGAAGGATCACGAATAAGTAGAATGTAATTATTCTGAATTGTATTTAAACATCAGCTTTCCCTTGCAGAAGTACTGCAGTGCCTGTTACATAGTTTGACTCAGACTCTTTACTGAGCAAAATGGCATAACATCAAGTGGATATTCCCCCTGCAGGGAGTTTCATCTCCAGTACCTGGCCAGGATGTTGAGAGGGTTATTTCATCATGGTAATGGAGATATATGTGCAAGATACAGTGCTTTTCTAATGTGAAATTAGACACCCACAGTTAAACAGCTATCTTGGGGTTTTGTATCAAACCACACATCTAGAGGTCCCCAAAGGGCTTGTTTTCCCGTAGTTTCTGCACCATATCCAATACCTCTCACAGTGTTTCTTTCCTTTCATCCCAACTCACGCTTACAGTTCTTTTTCTTGGAAAGGTGCTTCAGGAGCTCTTCTTGAACGTCCTTTTTCTTTTAAACATAACTCATAGCTGATTGGATATATTTAATATGCCAGTCTATCTTTTTAAGGTTTTATGTATTAGCTATCACTGTTGCGTGATAGCATTAAACAAAGTTAAACTAAAAATCCAGCTGATGCTAGAAAACATGTGATGTGAGAGACTCCGAAGGGGTGACGATGGCCACTTGTTCTTCAAACGAACGGGTTGTATCTCTGTCATTTTAAACTGGACAAAACGTACTGGTCAGTCTTTTTGCCGTAAACATAAACAGTAGCTCTGAGGTCTTCATGTATTGTGGTGTAAGGATAAACATCCTCGCCTGTATTTAAACCTACATCTTCCTCTCTGAATCAGATAGCGTAATGACAATTGCGTGTGGGTTTTTTGTTTGTTTATTTTTATTCTGTGGCATGGAGTACTCATACTGCGTTGGCGTATGATGGAATATCTCAGTCACTGGCATATCACATGCAGGTTACATCAGTGCAGCTGAAAGCTCTCTCTGTAGTTATGCCACACAGGTTTACCTCCATGCCCATAAAACCACATCCACCAGGGACCTCATCAATGCAAATACACTCAAGAGCAGCTAATGAGGATTTTAATTTAGCTTTAAATGCCTTTGGTGCTGGGTAGGCCTTTACGGCACCAGGCGGGGAAATCTGCGAAGCTCTGGCGGCTTTCACCATAAAAGTCACTGCACCGTATTTATTATTTGTTTTAGCTGCATTTCTAATGACCAAAAAGCTCATTTCTCAGATTACACCAATGCTGTGTGTTACTTACCAGCACCTTGGTTTGTTTAAAATACAGTGCAAAATGCAGGAGTTGGCCAGGAATAATTTTCCCTTGTGGGACTAAATGGGAGAGTGGGGGAGAACTGACAAGCATCTTCAGAAGGATTGTGAGGGAGAAGGTCCTGACTTCACTGGACGACAGGATTTTATGGAGGTGTGGGCTGAGGTGTAACAGATACCTGTGATCATCTATCAGCATGGATCCTTGGGAGGGCTTTCCCCAGGGTGACTTGGTAAAGAACATTTTGCTCTATGTAGCTGAGCCAGACTTGTAAGATGAAGGTTTGTCTTGCCAATGTTTTATAACTGCCCAGACATTTGCAGGCAACGATTACTTATTAATGTCGCTGTTATATTGAGTGTCACCTTTCCTTCTAATTCCCTCAATCCTAAGTGAGTCATTATATACTTCAGAGCTGACTTCAACCTTTCTTGAAGCTTGTGTTTGCCAGACCCTATCAATGGGAGATTTATTGCCCTGAGGTGGTATTTTCCAGCCTTGGTCCAGAACTGGTCTCTTTTATGACGGGGTAAGGGCAGACTTTTCATAGGCTCACAGTACTGGTGCTTGTTCGAGGTTTGAGGCACCTGTCTTAGGGTGTTACGTGCTCCCATTACGAGGTAGTTCTGGTGCTGCTCCTCCTCTTCTTTTTTTTTTTTATTTTTTTTTTTATTTTTTTAATTTTCTCTCTTTTTTGTTTCTCCTCCCGCCCGCCCCACCCCCAGCATCCCCTTTGCACCATGTTTTCTAGCTGATCTCCTACCCTTGGAGTGCCCAGAAATTCCACCTTTTCTTCACCCTTTCTCCATCTGCAATTCTTGCCTTCCACAACCTCTGTCCCTTGACCATTTTGCACAGCCCCAAGTTTCTGTAACCCAGTTTGTCCTGTGTAGAAAAATTATCTCTGGTCGTATGCTGGGAGCTAGCAAAAAGTAATCTCAAAGTCACCAGCAGGCTGATTGAGGGCTCCAGTATCTTGTATGTGATATGTAACTTCTTTAAATCAGAAGGGGAAAAACAAGATCCCCAAAACCCTTCTATCCGGACATCGAGGTGCTGGTCTGTACCATCCCATGGCAGCGCTAAGTCCAGCAGTAGTAGGGCACGATGTGTTGAGCAGCGATTCGGTATGCCTTCATGTCTCAGGTGCTTTGCGAAGCAGAGGGGCCTGACGAATTGCTGGGATAATAGTTCTTTGCTATATTTCCTCAACTAGTTTGGGATTTGTAGTGTAAGCTTCTAGGAGTTTGTTTGCACAGCTGGAAACCTGCATTAGCCAACATGATTCCTCCATTTATAAAGTTCTACTGACTGTCATGTTTGGTAGCCTGGGTGAGGTGCCTCTCAGATCTTAGACCAGTGCCTGGCCATTGCTGTCAGAAATGCACTGTCCCTTCAGTTTTGTGGCCAACCTCAGCAGAGGCCAAGGATTAGCCTGTTCCTTTGAATAAGCTTTATGTGCAGACAAAATGAGGTGAAAATCCTCCTTCTGGCATTTCTTAATGGAGTTTGCAACACCTGCCTTCCCCAGGTGACAGGACTAAGTGTCCAGTAAACATGAGAAATATCCTCCTGTGTGTATACATTCAGATACTATTAAAAGCCCACTAATAAGAGCCTGTGCTCAGAATCGCAGCTTTCTCATCTGATTAATGCCTGGCTCCTGCACCTGAGACATTTTCTTACTTGACAGCTGTTCTGTGGCCTATATACAAAATGACTCAGAAATCTCAGTTTGATCATTACAGAACTTGCAACTGCATCACAGAATCCACTCTCACAGTTTGACAGCCTGGAAGGAGATGCTGTAGATCTGGACTCAGATGAATTCCTCTTGGAGTTTTAGAAAGAGGCCTCCAACGCCAGGCAGAGGTGGAGAACTAGAGACTTGGCAGGGAAAGCCTTCACTTCCCAGGCGTGCATGTTCTGTTTGAAGCCTGAATTGAAAGCAAGTTTTTCCAGCCCTTTAAAACTTCAAGAAATCCCTACCGCTGTCCCACCTTCCACCATGAAATAGTTTCCTTCCTAACACCTGTTTCAGCCCAACACAGAAGCCTGTGTGTTGACCTGTCCAGAGAGACACAGTGGGCTGGCAGGAGCCACCTCACAATACCTCAGCAGTTAACACCTCAACTCTTAGTGAAAGCAGCTGTTTTGCTCCATGCCTCATAAAACCGTGAACAAACTTTTACACGTTTGTGCTGAGAGAAGGGTTAGATATTCCTTATCCGCTTCTCTGCCACTCTGCAGTACACCCCAGCAATTACAGTCAAGTCTATCGTTATCAGGTGAGCAATAAGGAGGAGTGTGAATGGAGATAGGTGATGGGATGGGCACTGTGGCAACAAACAAGTTATTGCAGGTTTGCTGGCGCCGTCAAGTCTGTATCGGCTCGTTTCAATGGCCATGCTGGAGCAGAGAGAGGCAGGCGCCATGCTGCTACCGGGAAGGCGGCTGTGTGCTGAAGTCAGATGGCTCTGTCATCTGCATGCAGGGATGAGTAAACAACATACAATGTGCACATTGATTTCCAGCCCTCACTGTCGCCTGCCCTCGTTTATGGTGGGGAGATGAACTTTCACCTTTCGTTTGTTTGCCGTGTCTCCCTTTTTTATTTTCCTTCTCAAAAACCAAAGCAAGTCAAGAGTTGTTCAGCCAGTGTTGTAGTTGTCCTCCTCACAGTCTGTGT